>NC_133804.1:31682729-31760229 GCF_043250625.1 Sebastes fasciatus
TTTAAGCTAATTTTGACTGAATCAGCTCCTCATTCCTGAAGGGGAGGCTCTCCATTTGCATTCATCCAGTCACCTCAAAAATCCAGCACATCTGCATCTAATACAGTTGTTATTACCGCTGAGATGAAGGCATTTCCCTGCTGCGGGGACCGGGGAGGGATTTGGATGGTTGAGTGACTTGAGCAATCATGATATGAGATATTTTTACAACTTTTTAGAGAAGATTTTTACAAAGAATTTCCGGACTGAAAGGAAATAATATTCAGAATTCACACATAACTATAGAAAAGTATTGTTTGGACTCACCTGTGAAGTATAAGATGAACACAGCAACAGAGCGTGCGAGGAGCATGTCAGAAACACACATGACACTCCTGGGGAAAAAAAGTTGTTTTTTTTGCTCAGGTTGGTTCAGATCCCAGAGTCCTACCGGAAAAAGTACAAAGTTATAATCCAGAGAAAGTTAACAATTGGTATAACAAATGACTTTTAAAAACAACTATCCCAGCTGAGGACACAGAAGCACTCCCTTCATACCAGAGTCTCCGTAGTTTTTGAAAAGGATCCTTCTAGTTCTTCATCTTAGTAAAACACCACTTGGTGGAGCTAACGGACCTCTTAGTGTTTGTGTGTTTCCTCCCACTGCTGCATTAAACATGATGATTGAGCCATTTTATTATTCCCCGCCCCTCCAACAGCTCATAAACCCAGAGAGGTTATTATAGACCACACGTGAAAATATAGAAAGGCCTATACCAGGGGTCAGCCACCTTTACTATCAAAAGAGACATTTTAGGCAAAAAAAAGTTAAGTCAAAGTATATAGTATATAAGTCTAATGCAGAGTACTACGGAGTATTAGGGCCACATTGAGGGAAAAAACATCTGAGATTTCTAGATTAAAGTCATAATATTACGAGAATAAAGTCATAACTTTACGAGAAAAAAGTTGTAATATTATGAGAATAAAGTCATAACTTTACGAAAAAAAAGTCGTAACATTACGAGAAAAAAAGTTGTAACATTACGAGAATAAAGTCGTAACGTTACGAGAATAAAGTCATAACTTAACAAGAATAAAGTCGGAACATTACGAGAATAAAGTCATAACTTTACGAAAAAAAAGTCGTAACATTATGAGAATAAAATCGTAACTTTACGAGAATAAAGTCATAACTAAACGAGAATAAAGTCGGAACATTACGAGAATAAAGTCATAACTTTAAGAGAAAAAAGTCTTAATATTACGAGAGAAAAAGAGAAAATAACACGTAAAATTACTACTTTATAGTATTATGACTTTTTTCTCGTAATTTTATGACTTTATTCTCGAAATCTCAGATTATTTTTTTTTCCTCAATGTGGTTCTAATACTCCGTCGTACTGTCGTACCATAGACTTAGAACAATGATAAATAAAAATAAAAATATAAACAAAAAACAGTTAATAATTTCCATTTTTAAAAATCCACACGGAGCCACTGGAGAGGGGCTGAAGAGACGCAGGTTGCTGACCCCTGTTCTATACGTTGATATCAATATTATTTATTAACTGATAGTGTGACTAATGAGATCAGTGGTGACTTGTAGTGATTATACATTTTTAATTTCTCAATCCCTTATGGGAACTTTACTGTTATAATAATAATAATGCATAATATCTTTTAGGCCTGTGTATATATATATAACTTTTCAAAAACAAGTATACAAAGTGCTTCAAAGACACAGAAAATACACGATACAATTATAAAATAGATTTGATAATATGTCTAATGTCCACTAACACGATTTAATGTAATACATTGTTGTTTTCAAAGTGTCATTTAATTAATGTTGTAATATAAATAAAAGAAATCTTCGTGTTTATCTTATGAACGCCTTGTTATGATAATTTTATTGACCTAGCTGATGTAATTTGGCCCATTCAACTGTGTCACGTCACCAGAGGAATAAAAGGCTACCCTTTATTATAAAGTCAGACAGCACGAGACAGGAAATAACACTACTGCCCTCAAAATAAAAGCATACATTTGATTTGAAGAAAACTTGGTGGTAACTGTGACTGTAAAACATTAAGCAATGACAAAGTAATTAATTATTTGACATTTTAATGGGCAATAAAAATAAGAATTATAACATTATAAAAAATAATGAAATTGTTATTTAGTTCATTTATTCATAGATTAATAAATACATTTGTAAACAAATGTATTAATGCCTATTTTTATTGCACAATTAGTTATTAATCAATTAAATGCTTTATTACTTTTTACGTGACTCTTGTGGTCCTCATATTTACCAAGATAAATTTATGAGATATTGGGTCAATTTTTTACCTTCTCATTAAAAATTGTCAGATGGTATGGCTTAGGTCTCATAATTTTGACATATATGATGATTTTGAATCTATTTTCATTTTAAGTTAAGTAAGGCCTAACATTATATTAAGATTTAATAGGGAAGTTTTACAGAGAAAACCTCACTAAATATTCCTCCTCAAATAGTCATATGTGTTTAAAATAATGTAGGGTTTTCAGTTGCTTTTTTATTTTGAAAGCTGTACGTTGCTGTTTTATTTTGAAAGCTGTGTCGGTGTTTTGTTTTGAAATCTGTCCATGACGCTGATATATAATATAAATGTCGCTGCTGACTCGACTCTGGATTGTTAAGAGCTGTTTTATTTTGAAAACTGATGTCGGTGTTTTATTTTGAAAGCTGTATGTCAGTGTTTTATTTGGAAATCTGTACTTGACGCTTATATATAATATAAACGTGGCTACTGACTTGACTTTGGACTGTTTAGAGCTGTTTTATTTTGAAAGCTATATCTCGGTGTTTTATTTTGAAATCTGTGCTTGACGCTGATATGTGATATAAATGTCGCTGCTGACTTGACTGGACTGCTTAGAGCTGTTTTATTTTAAAAACTGATGTCTGTGTTTTATTTTGAAAGCTATATCTCTGAGTTTTATTTTTAAATCTGTGCTTGACGCTAATATATATAATGTAAACGTGGCTGCTGACTTGACTCTGGATTGTTTAGAGCTGTTTTATTTTGAAAGCTATATCTATGTGTTTTATTTTTAAATCTGTGCTTGACGCTAATATATATAATGTAAACGTGGCTGCTGACTTGACTCTGGATTGTTTAGAGCTGTTTTATTTTGAAAGCTATATCTATGTGTTTTATTTTTAAATCTGTACTTGATGCTGATATATAATATAAATGTCGCTGCTGATTTGACTCTGGATTGTTTAGAGCTGTTTTACTTTGAAAGCTGATGTCGGTGTTTTATTGTGAAAGCTGTGATGTCGTTGTCTTATTTTGAAAGCTATATCTTGGTGTTTTATTTTGAAAACTGTACTTGAAGCTGATATATAATATAAATGTCGCTGCTGACTTGACTCTCGACTGTTCAGAGCCGTTTTATTTTTAAAGCTGATGTCGGTATTTTGAAAGCTGTATGTTTGTGTTTTTATTTTGAAATCTGTGCTTGACGCTGATATATAATGTAAACGTGGCTGCTGACTTGACTCTGGACTGCTTGGAGCTGTTTTATTTTGAAAGCTGTATCTCAGTGTTTTATTTTGAAATCTGTGCTTGACACTGATATATAATGTAAACGTGGCTGCTGACTTGACTCTGGACTGCTTGGAGCTGTTTTATTTTGAAAGCTATATCTCAGTGTTTTATTTTGAAATCTGTGCTTGACACTGATATATAATGTAAACGTGGCTGCTGACTTGACTCTGGACTGCTTGGAGCTGTTTTATTTTGAAAGCTGTATCTCAGTGTTTTATTTTGAAATCTGTGCTTGACACTGATATATAATGTAAACGTGGCTGCTGACTTGACTCTGGACCACTTGGAGCTGTTTTTCCCTTCAGGAAAGTGAATCTGGGTTAGTGACGACACTTCCCCCTCTCTCTCTCTCTCCTCTGATTTCTCCCTGAAGTTTTCTCCCCCTCTCCTCTCCTCTCCTCTCTCCCCTCTAGGGCGCTGTGTGAACTCAACTTTTCACTCCTTTTTTTCCTCCAGTTTAAAGTAAAAAAACGCCATCATGTCGCCGCCGTCTCGACGGCTTCAGACGAAGCCGGTGATCACCTGCCTGAAGACCTTCCTCATCTCCTACAGCCTCATATTCTGGGTGAGATACATGTCATGTCATGTTCATGTAATGGGGGACAACAAGCTAAAGGAGCAACAATGGGGCTAAAAGAGGTGGAGGAGGCGGCGGTGCCAACAAAGCTGCTCCTCAAATCACGACAGAGAGTTAGAGATCTGTTGAGTAAATGTCCTCCAGCTAAAGTTCAGATTGTTTAATGTTTACCGGCCGTTGGAGCCGTTGGAGCCGTTGGAGCCGTTGGTTTTCAGATTCAAATTCAGATTTATAATTAACGTTCCAACGTTCTGAAAACAGCCGTTAGCTCTGTTCTGTCACTGATTTAAAAAAAGATATATAACCTACAAAAACTACAGTTTAACAAATATTATAAGTGATATATTTTCCGTTTAAGGTTAGATTTAACACTCTTGTTCTTGTTGTTCTACAGTCCAACTTAATTATACGTTTAAACTGCAAAGATTTATTCGATTAACCGATTGACAGATAACGTTATTATACTAACGTTCCATCATTTCCTCTAAAGAGATAACATTAGCTTTAGAGCAGCAACAATTACTGTCACTATTTAATCTGTATTGTTTTCTTGAAATCGTTTGGTCTATAACATGTCAGAAACAGTCAAAAAATTATATATATATAAAATATATAACGTTACACATTTGAGAAACTGAAAAGAAAAAACTTTAGCCTGATTTAGAAAAAAAGAAGACTTAAAACAATTAATTTTCTGTTGTTCGACTAATCAGGTGATCTACTAACTGTTGCAGCTGATTTAGCAGACTGTATAATTTGCAAGGAAACTATAAAATATATTGTTATTATTAAGTAGTGTTTGGTGTTTTTACTTGAGATTTTAGTGATTAGATTAGATTAAGATTAATCACTTATCAAAATAGTTGCAGATTCATTTTCTGTCAATGGACTTGTCTCTTAAAGGTCCCATATCGTGCTAATTTTCAGGTTCATACTCGTATTTTGTGTTTCTACTAGAACATGTTTACATGCTGTAACATTTAAAAAACACTATTATTCTCATATTGTCCGTCTGAAACGCTCCGTTTTATCACATTTCAACGGAATTGCTTTGCTAGGCAACAGTTTGGGTCCATGTTTACTTCCTGTCAGCTAATGTTTTTTACATACACTGCAAGAGGAAATAAACTGGGACATGTTTAGTATGTTGAAGTTTAAAACTGAAATGGTCTATATTGTAGATTTGTGACATCACAAATGGACAGAAATCCTAACGGCTTGTTTCAAACGAACAATTTCTGAATATGGGCTGTGTGTGTATTTCTCCGTATATTGAGCGTTTTGATAGTTTAACAGTATTTATATAGCACTTAAACCTGCTTTATAATATAAAGACATGGAAATCACACTTTTTACAATATGGGACCTTCAAAACGAAAAATCATTTGTTAAAACAGTTGCAGATTAATTTTCTGTTTGAGTAATGGTTGCAGTTGACGTAACAGACTATGTAATTTGCAAGGAAACTAGATATATATTTTATAGTTTCCTTGGTAATTTGGTACTAACTTTAGGGAAAACTGGGATTTCCTTTGGAGGAAATCTCAAACATCAGGCTGTTTATACGGTTACGTTTTTATTATTGGAAACTTTATTCTCCATATACGATGAATTGTATGCTTGCCTGTAGGCAAATTTCACAACTTTTCATAATGTTCAACTGTGAAAAAAACGTTCAAAACATTTGCATTGCACCAGATTTATGTATATATATATTTTTAGTAGCCTCTGCTTTTATATTAGTGTGAAGTAGATTTGGAAAGTTTGAATGTCCAACTGATGTACTCACTTGGCTAGCAATTAATTGGAGTTAATTAGTTAGAGGTTTAATATCATCACTGTTTCTAATAATAGTACAAAGCTGCATCATTCTTTCCAGGAAGCTTTCCAGTTTCCTATAGCCTAAGGAGATATCTTCAAATGTGTAGTCTTGTCAGACCAACAGTCCAAAAAAATCCAAAGATATTCAGATTTATTGTCACATAAGACAAAATAAAATCCTCATATTTGAGAAGCAAAGACCAGATAATGTTTGGTATCTTACTTGAAAAATGACTGAAAGATGAATCGCTTATCAAATTATTGACTACAAACTGATTAAATGAGATCGTCAGAATAATTGATAATGAAAATAACTGCTAGTTGCAGCCGTTATATTAGATGTTAGGAAAATGTAAACATGAGCTTGTCTTGAGAAGAAAATGAGCAGTTATCGTTGCCCCCCCCCCCCCTCCTCCGTTAATCTTTGTACTGAGCAAACAACAAACAGCAACCTCAGGCTGCTGCTGCTGCTGCTGCTGCTGCTAACACAAAGTTCAGGTCAATGCTTTTATCTGGCAATTTATTGCTCTTGGCTGGTTGAGCTGATGCCTCCCCTCAGGCTAATGACTGGTGTGGGCTGTCATAAAGGAAAAAAGATGCTGAGACGATTAAACCTCAGGCTGAGAGGTTAGTGGCGGATCCCAGGTGTGTGTTTTTACTGAACAGGTAAATACATAATCTGCAGCATCTGAATCATGTATGACTGACAACAAAGGAGCGTTTATCAAGTATATGGTGGTTGTGAACAATATGGGCTTCTACTCACCGTGTGCCGGAGCTCCAACATCCCCCTCTGCTCCTCTTCATCTGCACTTCCTCCTCTGAGAACACATTAATAAAGGAAATCAATGAGGGAAATAGTGTTGTTCCTTAATTAAAAGTATCCCAGATATTCGAGCAGATTCAGTGCAGATCAGCGGTCTATCTGAGGTTGCATTTTAACAGCAAAATGTAATAGTTTTAGAGGCTGTGTTGCAAAGCGTTTTCATCAAAACACGATGGGAAGAGGTTTATTTGATTATTTTTAAAAGTCAGAAAATAGTGAAATGGACATCACAAGTACCCAGAGCCTCGAGGTGACGTCTTCAGGTGTCTTTTTTTCCCGACCCAACAGTCAAAAACCCAAAGATATACAATTAACTCTTTATAAAGCTGCAACTAACGATTATTTTCATTGTCCAAAAACACCCCATACCAGGGTGTTTTTGAGCCCTAACACTCTGCTCATCTTTCCTCTCTGACTCTCCCTGCCATCGCCTTCAGTTCACAGGCGTGATCCTGCTGGCCGTCGGCGTGTGGGGGAAGGTGAACCTGGAGGCCTATTTCTCTCTGGCGGCCGACGAGAGCACCAATGCGCCATATGTCCTCATCGGGACCGGAGCCATCATCGTGATTTTCGGACTGTTCGGTTGCTTCGCTACGTGCCGCGGCAGCCCATGGATGCTCAAACTGGTCAGTGACAGACGGTGCAGTGATGTCCCTGAACTGTTCACCTTCAGATGTGACCTTGTTTAATTGTCTTCTCTTTATTTGCTCCCTCCAGTATGCCATGTTTCTGACCTTGGTGTTCCTGGCTGAGCTCGTGGCCGGCGTCTCAGGCTTTATCTTCAGACATGAGGTCAGCCACATGTTTTTTTAAATGGATCACATCGACTCACTGACACACATATATATATATATATATATATATCTATAGATATATATATATATCTATAGATATATATATATATATATATATATATATATCTATAGATATATATATATATATATATATATATATCTATAGATATATATATATATATATATATCTATAGATATATATATCTATAGATATATAATCTTTGTTTTGAATTCACCAGATCAAGGCCAAGATAGGCGTCGCCTATAAAAACGCTGTGAAGACCTACAATAGCACAGACAGCAGAGGCGCTGCTGTTAACTACATCCAGATGAATGTGAGTGGGAGGTTTTCCATTACACTAATGGTGTTACTCTTATCTGACTGCGTTTGTGTCTCACTGTACAAACCACACTGACTTTTGTTTGTATAAGAACATTTTCAAAAAGGGCAACTAAACACTAAACCCACAGAGAGCAGAGAAGTGCTGCTCTCTGTGGGTTTAAACCAGTGAGCTTGTGTCACTGCAGGTGTTTTCCCCAGTAGGCGATCCAAAACATCTGCAGTGACCTCACTCATTGTATTGTGACCACACAACAAATAGCCAGCTGGCTTTTCTTGTCATTATTAAAAACACTTTTTGACCCGTTTTTCTGTCGTATAAAGACATTACAACATTGTGATAATTGTCTTTTTTTTTGTCCATATAGTTGCATTGCTGCGGGGTGAACAATTACACCGACTGGGCCGAGACAGATTACTTTAAAGAGCACGGCATCCCTGTCAGCTGCTGTAAAGACAACACCAAATGCTCACCGGAGACCCTGAAAGACCTCGACAAGGCTAGCACAGAGGTGTTCCCGGTGGTGAGTAACTACATATTTGTGTGGTTTTAATGGCTTTAAGTTTGTTTTTAGGAACAAGCAGGGTAATATGTTGCAGCTCAAAAACTGTCTGTGTTTGTAGAAATCTTTAAAAACCTCTCTATAAATGTGTTTTTCTGCCGCAGGGCTGCTTCACAAAGGTGACCACTACGATGGAGTCCAACCTGGGAATCATCGCAGGGATCTCTTTTGGGATTGCATTCTTCCAGGTACATCACATGTTGTTCTTTCAGATACAGAACAAATGGGACATACACATTTTATTTTTATTTTATGCAGTGAGTCTAGTAAGGCAACATCTGGACAGATGACTTTGTAACATCTGTCCAGGGGCTACAGATGAAAATGGACCTTTTGGCTAACTCTGTCGCTTTACAGCAAAGTTTATTAATGTGCACCATCCCTATTAAATAAGCAATAAGTGAATAAAATAACTCGAGCAGTCAGCGTCCTGGTGGCCGAGGGGTTTAAGACACTGACATTGACCATAGTTCGAGTCATCCCCCATTCTCCCTCCTCTCCCCTCATGTCCTGTCCACGGCATACTATCTAATAAAGGTAAAAATGACCAGAAATATGTACAAAAAACATCCTACAGTCGTTGCTCCTTCAGCCCTCTGTTAAATAGTGTTTTAAATATGCTGATGGAGCGGGTTCCAGCAGAATTTGATGGAGTAGCTACCCTTTAAATATTGTTACATCACCTACTATGCACTAAATACTCAATACTATCGTTCAACATACTTTAGTGTGTATAAATAGTAGTATGTTCCTTTTCGGACGCACTGAGCAGTAATTTACGTCGTCACTTCCTGAGAGCCTCCTTGCCGGATGGAGACTTGTAACCATGGTAACCCGTGTCGACCTCATGTGACCAAACTGATGGTTTTGTGAGAATCAAAGTCTGAATTAATTTTAAAATATATATTACGCCCTAGCAAAGTGAAATCTTAATACTTACAGTTAAATTAAAGCGTTATTGTTCGCCAAACGTCCGTTATGAACGTTGTCGTCACTACCGCATTGCATTGTGGGCTGTTAATGCCGCCGTAGTGTCCAGCGTTAAATACTCTTAATAATTCACCGGATATAGTGTTCAATTCACATAATATTGGTTTCATACAAAGGTTTCGGACATACCTAAATATCTCACATACTGTTTTAGCGTTCTAAATAGCGCGTTAGTGAGGAAAATTTCGGACGCAACCTAAGTGTTTAATTTGTAATCGTGTCAGTCGAGTCCTCGTGCACAAGTATAAACAAAACTGGGACAGGATATCTTTAATTAAAGTGTATTTACCGTATCTAAAATCTCAGTTTACTGCTCACTAGAGAATCAATTATTAAGTGTTTATTATATATAGGGAGCAGTGAACGAGCCTGTAAAAGCAAATGTGACCACATCAACATGCTGATTCTAATCAACCAACACATTATAAAACTAAGTACAGCAGGTCAAAAGTTAAACCAGATAGAATCAAATAACATTTACAGTTAGTAATAACTAACTTTCACCTTTGATTTCGCAATGAGAACATGGTTTAGATAATATAGTTTATAAGTTTACTAATGTGGGCGCTGTATCTGCAGTCAAGTTATGTAATTTGGTGTGTTTGGAATTGAGTCTGTTTTAATTAATCTATATTTTGTTTGAATGTGTTTCCTCTCAGCTCATTGGGATCTTCCTGTCCTGCTGCTTGTCTCGATACATAACCAACAACCAGTACGAGATGGTCTAACAGTGACCTTCCACGGGTGAGACTTGTTATCGGCAGAGTTATTAAATATTGGGGAAGTGAACTGTTCTGTGCTGCTGTTCCTAAATCATATATATATTGTACTAAGCACAGATTGTGAACCCTCCCGCCCGAGAAACTGAAGCAGTGGTTTAATGATTTAATGATTTAATGATCCACATGCAAATTAGCTGCTTCACGCCGGCGTCCAACAACCCGTCTGACGTGTTTTTCCTTCTGACTCTGCAGGTCACTGATGGGCGGCTCCTGATGCAAATTGAGTTGAAAGAATCTCCTGTGATTTTTTAAATATTGTGTGCGTGTTAGTTGATATTATTTTAGAGAGGGAAAAACACTCACTGCTTCTTCTTTTTATTCACCGATGACAAACGAGCAGGAGGGAAACGACGTGAGAGGAAATCCAAAAAACAAAAAAAGGGACGTCATCTGCAGTGTAGTTTGACCAAAAAATTTAAAGGGACCTGCACATTACGGAGGTCATTTGTTACTCCTGAGGTTTATTTAGGGATTTCTATTAAGTAGATGTTACTTTATGAGTTCATTTACTCGACCAATTGTCATTTCTTGTGTCTTTGTATAATGCAGCTGCCTTATTTTGTAATTATGCTAAAAAAAAAAACTAGTCTGTAGCCGAGCAGATGAAATCTAGATGATAAGCTGTTAAACTTCTCTGCAACACTAAGTGAATTTCTGTGTGTGTGAAAGCGACATAAAGCCTGAGAGATGGACGAGAAGAGGTCGCCACCCTGAAATCAAGTGTGTGATTCACAGTGAGCACTTGAAAAATGAGCCTTAAACTGATGACGTAGGCCAGTATTGTTGAACGCCCGCATTCATGTGTGCCGATTAGTCGCACAGCCAACTTCGTATCACAGTCTTCAGTGTTAAATTGTTTTGTTCTTTTGTGGATGCATGTGGAAAAAAATAAAAATAAAGATGAAAGTTAGTACCTTTGAACGGTGTGCATGCTCAGGATGTGTCCGTCTCACAGCTGTTTGCTGCTACGATGAAAAGATGCAGAAGTACTCTGGCAGGAGGAGACACACATGATTCAGTTATTTGGGGCCTTGTGAGGGATCCATACAAAATACAACATGTGAAAGATATTAAGTTTCTCAATATGCAACTTTTTATTCAACTTTAGCTCAATATTTAAGGATATTACATAGAAGGAATGTTCAGACGCCTTAGTGAAGTGTGTTGGTAGTTGTACTTCCTCTCAAATATTAAAGTGACTAGCTTGAACATTTTCATCTAAATAAATGAGTCACTGTCGCTGAAAGGTTAACAAAATGGCCCACTAATGAAAGTATTGCAATATTTATATATTTTCCATTATTACAAACTGAGTGTCTGTGGCGACATTCCCGAAAAAAAAAAAAATGCTGTATTACAGTTTTTCTCCCCACTGTATACACACACACACACACACACACACACACACACACATAAACATGTATTTATACTCAGAATTCTGAAAACTTGACGCTCAAATAGAAACTCTAAAGGATTTCCACTTTAAGTACTATATAATGACAATATTTGAGTAAACCTATGATGCATTCACGGTTTACAGTCACTTTTTGGTACAAGCAGGCTTTTTAAGATAAATGAAGATTACACTCATTTAGAGCGCAGTATGTAAACCAGAACTCAAACAACATTTATACATCAACACGTCCAGGTTCATATTCTGACATGTTATGACTATACTACTATAACACTGAGTTTTATGATGAACATTTGTGAGTATGAACCCGAAAGTAAGTTATCAACAACAACAGTTTTCTGACTAATAACACAACATTAGTCTTTGATTTTTAATTTTTATGTTGCAATGAGTAATTTACTTATTGATAGAAACTATAGCACGGCATGTGTGTATTCTTCAAGTGACATAAGTGAGTACTACACCTATATATTATTATTATTATATCTTCTCATAGCATTTCTTACATCTTCTTGTATTATCATATTACAGCTATACTACTATTATACTATTACATTACACTACTGTATCATACACTATAATATACACTACTATATTTAGTACTCTTGCACTATTTGCACTACCATTGGCACACTGTCACTTCACTGCTGTACTTATGTTATCTTATTTTTATTTTATTTTACTTTATTCTATTCGATTTTATTTCTTTTTAAGGTGTATTGGTGTTGGGACGTGTTTAAGCTACTGGATGCCTAAATTTCCTTCGGGATCAATAAAGTATCAATCTATCTATCTAAATTAACTTGTTGGGATCCACCAAAGGGCCGCAAAAGAAATATGTGTTGCCAGATAATTAACAAGATAAGAAAAGTTTAAAAAACAAAATTACGTTTTTCTAAACTATGCCTTTTTTTTTTTTATATATATATATATATATATATAAATTAATGCATAATTGTTCCTCCACAATAAGCTTCTAAAAAATATATTCAAATTGAGTCAAAGTTCAATCATTGGCTGACTGCTGGGACTAGTTGCCACAGAGCAGGAAGATCACAGGTGCACCTAATTACCTTAATGACTCTGCCACGCCCATCGTCATTATTATAATTAATCAAATACACCTGTGAGTGTGCTCTGCTCTCACACATGCAGGTAAACCTGAAGGACTGACACCTCAGTGTGGAGGATTAGTGGCACTATTTCATGTTAAAGGTGAAGCATTATCAGGTAAGACCAACACATTTCTTTCAGAACATTTTAGTGGGAAAATAGTTTTATATATATATATCTAATGTGATTGATCTCATGGTGAGTTTGTGTGCAGACACAAGGTGGCAGTGCTGTGTAACTTAATAAACATGCAGCTGAAGAGAGACATGAAGTAAAAGCTAAAACTTTGCATATTTTTCTAAACACAAAAGGCCAAACATGTTTGGTAAATTCCTCACCTGATGGGGAGGATGTGCTTTCCTGTGCAAACTTGCATCAGTTGTTGCCTTCAGGCTGCAAACGGCCAAGAAAGAAAAGAAAAGAAAGGATGAGAAGTAAAGAGGCTGCAGACAAACCTGCACAAATAGATTTGAGTGGCAGCTGTGATCTGGCCTCTGATTGGTCGGTTTAGGATCAGATGCTTTTGAGAGCCCGCCCACTTCCTCCACGCTGTCCAATAGAAACACACCAGAGGAGGGAGGCTGTTACTCTCTTTCTCTTCCACTCCCAGCCGGCTAGTCGGATATAAAAGCAGCTCAAGTCGTCAGTCTTGTTGGGGAAATATTGTACTTTCCTTCACGGCGGGTGGTGAGCAGCAGAGAGGCTGAAGAAGACTTGAGTTTATCAAACCAGCAACACCAAGAAACATCCTCTCCTCAGGTTACCTCGTGGTTCAGGTCAGTCTGCATTTATTCTATTCAAGGCCTCTGCAGGAAATGCTCTTTATATATGATGCAATATGAGGAAGTCAAGGTCATATTGATGTGAGTTGGGATTTAATGCAGCAAAATGAAGATTATTATGCATGTAGTGTGTTTTTTGGGTGCTAAAAGTCAGGTTGTTTCTGTGCAGATGAGCTGAGAAACAAGCTGCCTGTGTTTCATCATATTTCCTGTCTAGCTGCCCTCCAGTGTGTGTGTGTGTGTGTGTGTGCGTGCATCCATGCTGAATGTGTAAATCTGTGTTTTTAAAGGTGCATAACACCTGGATTTGTTTGTGTACCTTTATTCCTGCATGCTCATGTGTCTTCCTCTCTTGCAGCTCTGCCTTTTCTAAAACTACCACCACCTGCCAGTTAACCAAGCCAAGCCCCCAAAAAAGCCTTCAAAATGATGCAAATCGACTCGGCCAGCAACAAGCACTCCCTCATCAACGTCATGCACCGCTTCATAGCAGCCGCCAACAACATGGACGAGACCATCATGGTTCCCAGCCTGCTGCGAGACGTGCCCCTGGAGGAGCGTGCAGCCGGCGAGACGGAGCCTAACAACAACAGCAGCAACAAACGCCACGATGACGACAACCTGGAACCGCCGTGCCCCAACAAGCAGAGGGACATGTACGAGCACTACCTGCTCCTCAAGTCCATAAAGAACGACATGGAGTGGGGTCTGCTGAAGAGGGAGATGAGCGGCGGCGCCAGCTTCCTGGAGATGGCGGTGAAGCAGGAGGAGGTCTGCGGCGGGGAGCTGCATCCCGACGACAACTCGGACCTGGAGAACCAGTTTCACTATCACCTCAGGGGACTGTTTGGAGTTCTGTCCAAGCTCACGTTGCAGGCCGACCACCTCACCAACCGGTACAAGAGGGAAATCGGAGGCGGAAACTTCATGAGATAGAAGTCACTAAATTTTTTCTTCTCTTCCCCCCCCAACCCCCGGACTGCTTGACTTGCACAATGGGATGTGTTGAGAAGGGATCCCCATCTCTTCCTAATAGATCTCAATGGACGGTGAACTGACCAGGGCAACCACTTTGTGACTTCTCTCACTCCTCCTGAGCACTCCAACTATCCCCTACCTGAAACCGGTGACACCTGCACTGACATGTCCCTCCTTACAGTACGGGAGGTCGACACTTACGTGCACGGTGGAGGTTTTTATTGAATCTGTTCCCCAAAAAGTCCAGATGAAGCGCAGCTCTGGTTTATGCAGACACTTGCCCTCCTTTTTTTTTTTCTTTTTTTTTTTTGTCTTTTCATTTCAAAAGTTTGTTACCAGATTGAGAATAAAAAGAAGGTTTCTGACTGTATAGGAGAAATTGAATGCTGGTTATTCTGTCCCTCCTTTTCTTTTCTTTTTAAATGATTTTAGCGCTGAGCTGAAGGGCTCCTCTTACCTGCTGAGGTTTTAAATCTTTCCACTTACTGTAACATGGCGTGCCTTGACTTTTTGTATACCCCTCATGCCCTGTTCAGTTACTCCACCATTGTCTCGACTGCTAAAAACGGTTCATCAAAGGTGTTCATTATTCATTTGTTTGTCCTTGGATATTTCAAAATTTTATATTAAAGCAGAAATAAATAATTGGAAACTTTGACTGTTTGTTGTGTCACTGCTGCTAACAGGAAGGACGTCGGGGGAGTTTCCGCCATTTTTTTCTCAGTTAGAAAACAAATGTTTGTCTCCGCAGCTTAAAGGCTACTCAGGAATTCGTAGTAATGATGCATTTTGACGTGCCTTAACACGTCACTGTTCCTTAAGTAGGGCAGGTTTAGCAGCTTTATATAATTGGAAGGATTTAAAAGTGCGTTGCTGAGGATTTCCCTAAAAGGATAAGATCTATAAAGAGGTGCAGCTAAAGAGGTCACGGCTCTTCAGCAGCACAATTTGTTAGATAAGATGCATTTTGCATCATCGCCGTTTAATGCAAATACGCACTAGTGCTGAAAGACATTTAACCTGTAAGACGGACATCCTGCAGCGTGTTTGACCTGCAGGATGCTGTAACGCAAATATTTGTCAGGGTTTCTTGCCTACAATGTAAACACAATTTAGGACCACAAACATTGCATGTAAATAGTGCTTCAATCTAAGTTGCTTTTCTTCAGAAAACGTCTGATTACAGAGCAGAATTTGAATGGTATTAGTGGATTTTGTGCACATTTCCTTACAGATCAGCCTGTTTTTTAAGACGAATTACAAAATATAATTGTGCCGATATTGGTTCACACGTTACAAAGTGTCACGGTGTAACAAACCCCGTCAGCACATGGCCAATTTTTTGTTTTATTACCTGTCTTAATCTAATTTTATCTACATTTACAGTCCACTAATCATCTCAGACGGTGGGGACAACAGCTGACAGACGGTTATAAAAGCTGTAAAGTGCGTTGACCCGTCAGAAGTGATAAGACTTTATTCAGGCGAGACGATAAACTTGATTAAAAAAACTAAATAAACGGCACCCTGATGGCACATGACCTTTAGAAACCTCTGCAGGAGTTTGTCTAGATTTTAGAGGGTCACATATTCCTGCAGCTTTGTCACATTGAACATGACGGCAGTGGAGTATATAGATGAAGCATTAAATTGATATATATATATGTTGCTCAAACTGGTTGCCCCCACCACACCGACTGCCACATCTATCCATCACTGAGTGAAACCCTCCCCTTAGCAACAGCTCCACCAAGAGCAGCCAATCCGCTCGCAAAGATTTTTTTTCCCCTCTCAAAGGCACAGCAGTGATTAAGAGATTGTGGTGTGATGAAGGGCATCCAGGAAGCGAGCGGAGGGCAGACATGGTCAAACAAACCGATGCTCCTCATCACCGGCAGCAGCAGCGAGCACGCCGCCCGGCCGGCCGACCGGGGTTTGTGAGAGTTTGCATAAAAAGTGCTGCTGTGGTTCGGAGGCTGCAGCACCTCTTTTTTTTTTTCTCCACTCACAATGGGCCTTACAAATGGCTGCAAATCAAAATGGCTGTGCTGGTCAGTGTGCCTCAGCCCACTCAGATAAACTGGGTCACCCGAACTGGTGGCAGCTGGCCAGACAGGGAATGTGAATAAAAACGGGGGTTTTCTATTGTTAGAATATTTTAAACTGATCTAAAAATACAGCAATCAAATTGACAAATTTACAAGTCATTTAATTTATTATTGAGTGTAAATGAAAGCATCAGTAGGCGAGAGTGGAGCAAATATGATTAAAGAAAGTTATATTTATAAAACGGTCGCTATATCGTGACAGCAGTACATGAAACGGGACCTGAAATAAATCATGTCCCTCTGTGTCCTCCGATGTCCTCCGATGTCCTCCGGTGTCCTCCGGTGCTCCTATCGGCATCTGCAAGATTTCCCAGACCGGAGGCAACCAAGGTAACGACTGATCTGAGGTCTGCTGTCCAGCTGCTGTCTATGAGAGTCGGCTGTCAATCACTCACAAACTCCGACCAAAAGGTCAAACTAGGCAGCGCTGATCAAATATGAATAAATATTCTGTTACGTTAATGCCTATTTCTCTCCTCAAATGTTTTTAGTATCATCTTGTAGTGCACGGTTTAGCTGTAAAATGCCATCGTAAAATCTGTTGAAGGAACGCCAAGTTCCAGTCACATGACCGGAGCACAGCCAATAGGAACGCTCTCTCAATGAAATGACCTGTGATTGGTCAAAGTCTCCCGTCACGGGCTAGATGTTCTAAAGCCTGAAAACAGAGCCATGAGGAGGAGCAGAGGTCTAGTTTTCTCTCAGAACACTTGAATTACAATATGCTGAAAGGTTATTATGGAATTTTTTCCCAATGATGCCAAATATATATATACTGCCTACTGCAGCTTTAATGGTATAATATGTAACATTTCTGCATTAAAATGTCTAAAAATGACTATGATATGGCCAACTCCCATGTTCCCACGCTACTTCACAACGTCATCAAATTACTCCTTTTCTTATTGTTTTGATTGAGAGCGTCCTAGCAGGAGAAATTACTGTGCGTTTAAAGTGAAATCTCAACTTATTCGCTTTCTTGCTAAGAGTTAGAAGAGAAGCCATTTAGCTTAGCATAAACACTAGACACAAGGAGAAAAAACTAGCCTGGCTCTCTCTAAAGCTCACTAATTAACACGTTACATCTTGTTTGTTTAATGCGTACAAAAACCAAAAGACGCAGTTGCTAAGCAACCAGTGGATGCTCCAGGATGTTTCCGCTCCCAGCCGAGAAATAGTCCGGCACACAATCTACGTGGGTTTTACTCTTCAGTCTCTGTATGGGTTACAAAAATGAGATAAAATTAGTTAACTAGTGAGCTTTTAGAGGTTACCTTCAGACAGAGACAGATGTTTCCCTCTGTTTCCAGTCTTTATGTTAAGCTAAGCTAACTGGCTGCTAGCTGAGGCCTTTAACGGACAGATATGAGACTAACTTCATTATCTTTTAACGCTATGAACCGTCTCAACCACGGGTCATATTATTCTGGTTTTAAGAAAAATATATTATGAAAGCTACTTGTATATGAGAATACATTTTTTGTTGGATATTTCTTGCAGTACATCTCCTCTAATATGCTTTAAAGTTGTTTAAAATGTTCCGCTCCAACCCAAACAACAATCTCAAAGGTCTTGAACCGTGACATTGATATTCTGTAATACAGCTCCGACAGCCGGCATGTACCAAGTCTCCCAAGTCACGTTAATGTCTTGAGAAACCTGAGAGCAAATCGTTGCAACCACTCAGGACATTGCAGATTTGAAACGGCTCCAGAGTTGAGAGGAAGATGTGCTGTTTCATCGTGGCACGGCAGCTGTTTACAAAACTGGTTCATATTCTGATGTGTCTGAATCTTAATGTGAACAGTTGTTGCTGACGTCTGATATTTTTGTCGAGGCTGGTATGTTGCAGAAGGCTTTTGGGTTCAGGGCAATGTGACCGACAGATCTTGTTGGGACATGGCAGACATTCGGTGTTGAAAGGCGCGTTGGAGCTCTGTGTGGTTGCCAGGTCCTCGCCTCACCTCGCCTGCCAGCATGAGGCTGCGTGATCAGACTTGGCAGACAATGGCAGCGTCTACTGTCCCGTCTCTGGCAGTGAAGCTGCTTCATCTCTGTTACTCAACGGCCATAAAGCTCTTACCTGACAGATAAAGCTCCAGACAACCAAAGCACAGATTCATTACTTTACGAGGAGGGTCAAACTAACTTGATACAGGTGACGTCACAAGGTCAATAACGTGATCTCTCAGCTGTGCACGTACAGCCCCCAATATACCTGGCAGCCAAACCTGCCCCGTTTGCGCTTATCACCTGTTCAGCCTTATTCTGCACTTTCCCATGGCAACAGCACTGCTCCCTGAGTAAACACCTGAGTGCACACGCTGTGGTGTTTGCTTTAATATCCAGCGACGTTTAGTGAGTCAACTGTGAAATCAAACAAAAGAGACAAATATGTGACTGTCGGCTCTGAGGATTTGAAGAGGATTTGGATACATAGGACACATTTTGCTTAATTTAAAAAGGCCTTCAGCAGACTTTTAACCTACAGGAAGTGGTGGAAGTTGTATTAAAGCTGCAGTAAGCAGTATATTTATTTATCATCATTGGGCAAAAATTCCATAAAAACCTTTCAGCATATTGTAATTCAAGTGTTGTGAGAGATAACTAGACTTCTGCTCCTCCTCATGGCTCTGTTTTCAGGCTTTAGAACATCTAGCCCGTGACGGGAGACTTTGACCAATCACAGGTCATTTCAGAGAGAGAGCGTTCCTATTGGCTGTGCTCCGGTCATGTGACCGGAACTTGGCGTTCCTTCATCAGATTTCACAATGGCGGCGGCGTCATAAACTTTCTCATTGTACAGCTAAACCGTGCACTACAAGATGATTCTGAGAACATTTGAGGAGAGAAATAGACATTAACGTAACAGAATATTGATTCATATTTGATCAGCGCTGCCTAGTTTAACCGTTTGGTCGGAGTTCAGAGTGATTGACAGCCGGCTCTCATAGACGGCAGATGGACAGCAGACCTCAGATCAGCTCTTACTGCTTGTTTTCCTCTGGTCTGTGAAATCTTGCAGATGCCGTTAGGAGCGCCGGAGGACACCAGAAAACACATTAATTTTTTCAGGTTACCTGTTTTGTGTACTACTGTCACGATATAGCGACCGTTTTATAAAAATTAACTTTTTTTAAATCGTATTTGCTCCAATCTCGCCTACTTCAGCTTTAATGTCCACTACAAGCTTTTCTTTCCAGAGCTTTTGACCACATCAAATGGAATTTGCTCTGGTGGCCGTTGGATCCAGTTGAGAGCTCTGGAAAAAAACTTAAGTGTTCATCATATTTTATCACGAATGTATTCTTAAGGTGAAGATTGAACCTCCAACCACAGAACAATTCCTTCTCATATAGTAGGCAATAGTAGAAGAAGCATAAAACAGAAGCAAGTAAAGTACAAGTACTTCAAAATTAAATCAAATCTGAAGCCGGGGCCTCCTGCAGGTGTTTCCCTGGGTCTCAAGGTAACTGTTGCTTGTGATTAAAACAGTTTTTTTTCGTTATGTAACATGATGTGATGTATGTTGCCCGCATGTAGTGGAGTCATGCGTTGCTAGGCGTTGCCATGGTGTAAAATCGTCTCATGTGGAAGACGCTGAAGCCCACATCATTGTGCACGGCTCAGACTCACAATACGCTGCCTTGTTGGCGCTGCAGGAGTAATAATGAGAACCAGCACGCTCACTGATGTCATTAACATTTCTGTGGGTTCGACGTCTCGCTCACAGAAAACAGACTTCTCTATACAATAAGTCATTTTATGTGAGGATTACATTCATAACTCAGAGAGTCTCTGCTGCAGCTATGCATGATTACATTTAATAATGAAGTGTCTTTTAACAGAATAGAATACAAAGTATGTACAATATACAGCTAGACACAGATCAACCACATAACAGGAAGTGAAACTGTGTTTTTGTTTATCTCCATGTGAACTTTGTATCGTGATCAATGACGATATTAATGTGTTACCTAACGTGTGAATGGTTTTAGCTTCAGTCCATAGCTACTGCTTTGAAATGACATATAGGCTTCATCTAGCATAGAGGAGGAGACTTTAGTTGCGTGTGGCACTAATATCAGATTATTCAGGTTGATTTACTGAATCAAGTTGCACCGTTGAAGCTATTAAAGAAATGTCTTGGCTAGTAAAAAACTAAAACTAAAAAGTCACACTACTGTAGCATCACAAACTA
The DNA here is from genome assembly GCF_043250625.1 of Sebastes fasciatus. Classification (NCBI taxonomy): domain Eukaryota; kingdom Metazoa; phylum Chordata; class Actinopteri; order Perciformes; family Sebastidae; genus Sebastes; species Sebastes fasciatus. The sequence goes on from NC_133804.1 coordinate 31,703,600, forward strand.
AGCTTACTGACGCTATCTAGGAAATCTGTGTATGAAACGTTATAACTTTTCATAACTATTCGTAATAACATTTCATAATTTGAAGTATATTGTCTTATTTTTGTTAAATGTAATTTAAAGTTTTCAAGATTTTATTATCTATTAAGTTTCAGTTCAGATGTGCTGACTCTAAATGGGTCATATATTAGCCGGCTAAAGTTCGTTTGTGTCCCGTATTCACAACTTCGAGTCATTTTCACTGTACAAACGTAGTAATTTTAAGCCCAACCATGTTGTTTTTTTCCTAAACTTAACTAAGTGGTTTTATTGCATAAACCTAAGCAAGTGTTTTTGTTTAATTCGCAACATTAAGCACGTGTTTACTGCGATCGAAAAGTGACGCCGAGGGGTCTGACAAAGCTTCAGTATGTGACGAGTTGGGATGATTTTGGATTTTGAATGCAGAGCTTTTCTTTTAATGGAGTAATATTACATAGTGGTGTTAGTTCTTAAGTAAAAGATGCTTCTTCCGCCACTAGTGTTGCAGACCAACTGACGTTCGGTTACTATTCCTACATTATTATTTTGACATTTGAACAAAAGCCTCCGTATAAAACTTTGATTATGACACAAAAGATAGCAGATTAAGTCTAGGAGTGTCTGGTCTAGTCTTTCAGCTTCAGATCAGTCTCAACTCTTTTGTGTTGTCAGCATAGAGATGCAGATGTGAAACCGGGAACAACATGTTCTCTGTTAGGCGGAGGCTTTTCCCACTGAACCCCTAACAACACACGAGAGGCACCACCTCCCCTTCCTGCTTCTGCTTCGACTTCATGATAAGACCTGGCCTCGACCGATGGCTCCGTGTTTTTCTAGTTTTGGGAAAAAAGAATCACTCTGTGTGTTGTTTGGGTTACAAAGGGCTTCCTCGCTGGTGAAACTTTAGTCTGAATACTGAATTCACTCAGAGCACAATAAAGCCACAGAAGAAGAAAAACCCATCTACCCACGGTGGCGTTGCACTCGCAAAACCCCCCGGAGAACACGCCACTCTGCCGTCGCTGGTGAGCGCTTACACCACGATCAGTATGTGTGAGCTCCGTGCAGATAGGGGAGGGATGTACGAGGTTATGTAAGAGGCCGGGTGGGTGTGGAGTCCAGCTGGAGCAGCTTACAGCCTGACACAGAGTGAACAATCCCCTCAGCCCGGCCCTGTCTGCTGCTCACACACACACTTTATGTGCTGCTATTATAGGTCAATGCAAAACCTTCTGTCATGCACACAATGTTCACACGCATATAGAGTCAAGATGCTTCGTATGCATGTTTTGTTTCCATGTGAGCTGTTTGCAGAAGTGGTAGAAGCACTAAGAGCTTTTATTTAAGAAGAAATGGCAAAAAAAACCTCTTCAAAAATACTGTCATAAGTCAAATTCCTGTATGCAAATTTGTACTTAAAGGAACAGTGTGTGATATTTCGGGGGATCTATTAGCAGAAATGGAATATAATATTCATAACAATGTTTTCATTAGTGTATAATCACCTGAAACTAAGAATGGTGTTTTCGTTAGCATAGAATGAGTCCTTCATATCTACATCATGGATGTATTAAGAGAACTGGATACAGCGTTGGAGGCGGGGCTTTGTTCATTCCTATGAAAGTTGATCAGTGGCGCATTAAGCCTTAATGGCTCGACGTCCATCAGGAAAAGTATCCGGATCTTGGGCTACATGGAACATGCGCAGTAGCGTCCGCTCGGTCACATGACTCGGTCACAGGGTCCCAACGTCACGCCGTCGTCACGGCTTGGTGCTCCAGCCTCGGTCTGGGTCTCACTCACATGAACGGAGGAAGGGAAATAACTGAATTCAGCTACTAGTGCATTTTACAACTTTAAAAACATAACTTTTTAAATAAGGACTATTAGAGTGTTCGTACTGGGAAGTATTTTTGGGCCCAATGGCATCACATGACTGACAAGGAAGTTGCAGTACCGCCGTTTGGCCACTACGAAAGTCCAGATCGACGACCGGCGCTCTTCCTAAGGGCTTGATCTACATAGGGAGCGGGTCCTCTTCACGGAGTCCGTCATGTTTCTACAGTAGCCCAGAACGGACAAACCAGCACTGGCTATAGAGAGAGACTTTCACGTTTTACCTGAAGCTCACTGTAGTTCTTCGACATGCTTATGAAATTGCGTGAACGTGAGCCGCAGAGTGCAAGATCGTGGTATCGCCAGCCGCTGTCTGACTTCTGTTTGTCCTAAAGTGTTATTATTATGGTAAGGACGGTCTCTGAGCGAGGTGGCGTTGCCATGGTTTTGCACTCGGCGACTCACGTTACCGCAGTCTTAGAAAAGGGAGGAGTGAGCGGAGGGGTACTCAGCTGTTTGCAATCTGCAACCACGCAACTAGATGTCGCCGAATCCTACACACTGTACCTTTAAGTAAAAGTACGTAGCTATTATCAGCAAAATGTACTTAAAGCATCAAAAGTAAAAGTATTCTTTAGACAGAAGTTGTATGTAAAATCTTATTCTGGAAAGTATCGTGTAAATATAGCTGTCGGATGAATGCAGTGGAATCAAAAGTATAAAATGTACAACTAAAATGTAGTGAAGTATAAAGTAGAATAAAATGTAAACACTACTTTCCACCACTGGCCTTCTAACATCGACACAGCGACGGGCCTCTGCTCCTCAGTTTACTGTAATTATCAGGTAGGTAGGTGATAATCATCAGCTGAAGTCCTCCGGGTCAGCAGCACAGCCAGATAAAGACACGAGGTCTCTGCAGGTCAGTGACGGTGTCCATCTCTGGCCGGTCGCTGAGTTTAATCTAATCTGCGAGACAAGAGGCGAGACAATGGCACGGCTGTGAGTGTGAGTGTGTTCGCTAACAATAAAGCTCTCTGTTGTAGCTATTGGAAACCACTACAACCCGCAGAAACACACTGATCAGGTTTCCAACATCAGAGGCTTGTTTTTGGGTAAAGCAGTAGAGGATGTTGTGGTTATCAAGTAAGAGGTTAGAAACCGACATGACGTCAAATGTTGGCTGCACACACTGGCAACATCAACTCTTTTACACTTCAACTGCTTTTAGTGCTTTAATGTCAACTGAAATTGTAGCTGCTTTCATCTCTTTTACACTTCAGCTGACTGTGTACAAGCTGGCAACTCAACTTCCTTCAGCACTTAAACTGATATATCACTTCTGCTTTCAGCAACCACACTTCTGACATTTCAACAGACACCTTGAAATGTCTCTTCAACTCCTAAGTCAACTACTCTCAGTGCTTAAATACAAACTGGCAACGCAACTATTATGGTGTACGGTCATAGACCTGCTCTATATATAAAGCGTCTTGAGATAACTTCTGTTGTGATTTGACGCTATACAAAAATAAATTGAATTGAATTGAACTACCTACAGCTGTTGCACAGAAGTTTAACATGCCTTAGCGATTTCACTTCAACTGATTCCATCTGCTTTCACTCATTTCAACTCCTATCATTGTTTACACATATGCTGACACTTCAACTCCTATCAATGTTTACACTTATACTGACAATTCAACTCCTATCAATGTTTACATTTATACTGACACTTCAACTCCTATCAATGTTTACACTTATACGAACACTTCAACTACTATCAATGTTAACACTTACACTGACAATTCAACTATCAAAGTTTACACTTATACTGACAATTCAACTACTATCAATGTTTGCACTTATACTAACAATTCAACTACTATCAATGTTTGCACTTATACGAACACTTCAACTCCTATAAGTGCTTCAACTTAAACTATATACCACTACTATACAATATTTCAGATGCAAACAATTAACATTTAAAGACATTTTAACATCTTTACTGTATTAACACTTACACCTCAACAACTTCAACTTACATTTGCTTTCTTGGCATATAAACTGACACTTCAACTGCTTTCATTTTCTTACTCCTCAGCTGACATGTTTAACTGCTTCCAGCTCTTACTCTTCAGTGTGTAAGTGCTTATACCTACAAATCTGGCAACTCAACGTCCTACAGTGCTTAAACTAAAAATTCAGCATGCTGTTAGTCGTTACACTTCAACTGCTTTCAGCTCTAACATTCAACTTCAACTATAATGCTTCAAACTATTTTAGTGCTCTTCAACTGACTCCTGTGAGTACTTCAACTTCAAACTGAAACTCACAAACAATATTCATCATGCAACTGACGACTCCACTGCTTTCATGTCAACTTATGTTCCAGTTGCTTTCATCTCTTACATTTCAGCTCACATTTCAACTGACTTCTCAGCCCCTTTTTCAGTGCGTCAACTGCAATTGATTTCACATGCAAACAATTATTTGAACACATTTGAATATTTTTACGGTATATCTGCACCTGCACTTCTCAGCGTAGTTCCACTTCTAGTTTATTTAACCTTCACGATGCTATAAATACAAAGCAAATAACTGCAGTCAGATTTCAGCTCTATGTCTGGGTGGTTTCTCAGACACGTGCAGGCTGGCTGAAACGTTGGATAAGTACCAAAACTTTCTCTCTGGACGAGGTCACGCTTCTTGCAACACGACGAGGACACCGATACATGACTGTGTTATATTTTCCCAGTCGCCTCGGTTATATTTAGAGCCGGTGAGATAGCAGCGGATTAAACGCCATTAGATCTCTTGAATGGCGACACGAACAAAAGCACATTTTAACATCCTATTAGAGCGTTTATTTCAAAGCTCGTATGATTTATGAATATGTCACAGACGAGACGTTCAACAGACTCCTGCAGACGTTACTGCTGATCATAACAAAAGAGCCCTGTGTAGTCTCACAGGGATGAAAGCTGGTTTGATCTGTCGCAGGCACTAAAACGTTAAAACAAAACGTCCAAAGGACAAATTCAGACAGAATACAACGTCTCTTCTGGTTTAAGATTCTGGTCGGCGAGCTGTTTTTCAATGGGGGGTGACTGAGAGAAAAGGGACGTTTCTAGGCTGAGCTTTAGATGCAAGCTAAGTGAGCAGGACTTCCCCTTTCTGTCTGTGTTTTTTTAAGTTGTTTTTTCAAAGAGTGTTACGTGTTACAACGAATGTCCTCCGTGAACCCGAGCTGTTAAAGAGGAACTCATTTTCATACAAATATACAGAAAATAACCACTAAAAACCTAAAAAAGCCTTTTGAATTTTTAAATTGAAAGAATAAGGGTTTAGTTTCATTGAAATATTTGGTAAAAACTAATTTAATTTAACATATTTGAACTTGAATGATATTGAAAGACCGCCCATCCCCCTCGCTACGCACTTAATCTGACGTATATATATAGGCGTATGTAATGTGCTGTTGTACAAAACAGTTGCAATCCCTTTGTTTCCCCATGTAAGGCTGGCCTCCCTTCCTCTTTCCATGTCAGTCTGTCAGTAGGTCTTGTGCAGACTTGCCCTCGTTTTCATCCAATCGGGAGCTACAGGCCCACAACAGGTGGCCAATGAGCGGCGAGGTATGACAGGGGCTCGGTGGAAAGGGGCGGCGGCCTTCTCCTCCAACGCCACCCCGGCTCAGCTCCAAAGAGTGATGTAATGAGGCATGATTTACAGGAGAGTCAAGATTTCCCAACACCCCTCTAACACTCACAGAAACACAATCCCTTCACGTGGAATAGCTTAAACTGTGTGAATAAAGTTGAATTAATTCGTATTTTTTTTGTAATTAAGAATAAATTCTTCATATGCAATCATAAGTAGGTCATGAAAATACTTTAATCTGATATAAATCTACATGAAAACAGTCTCAAGTCTGGCAGCAGCCCCGTGTTATCTCTGCTGGTAGATAAAGGCCCCGCAGCAGCAGCAGCAGCAGCAGCAGCAGTGACTGAACTGTAGTAACCTCATGGGGACTGCACAGGTTACGCTGAGGGTAGGACCATCTGTACGGTGGGGCCCGGCGAGGGGGATAAACGACTGGTATGTGACGCATCGCAGTACAATAAAACATCACACTGAGACACCAAACAGAGGCCCCATACGCTCCAGGGCAAATTATAGTATAGTGGCTCAGATATTTAGTGGTATCGTTAAGAGAAATATGCTTCTTCTTCTTCTTAGCTCATTTTTGATTTGCATTTTCCTCAATTTTAAGCATTTTTTTTGTGTAAATAAATAATACCATTACTTAAACCAGGGGTCTGCAACCTGCGGCTACGGAGCCTCATGCGTCTCTTTAGCTCCTCTCCAGTGGCTCCCTGTGGATTTTTAAAAATGAAAATGAATAACTTTTTTTTGTTTACATTTTCATTTTTTATTTATCATTGTTATAGGTCAATGGTACGACGGTACGACGGTACGACGGTACGACGGAGTATTAGGGCCACATTGAGGAAAAAAATAATAATTCTGAGATTTCGAGAATAAAGTCATAATATTATATAGTAATTGTACGTGTTATTTTCTTTAGTTATTACTTTATTCTCGTAAAGTTATGACTTTTTTTCTCGTAAAGTTATGACTTTTTTCTCGTAAAGTTATGGCTTTATTCTCGTAATATTTTGACTTTTTCTCGTAAAGTTATTACTTTATTCTCGTAATATTACGACTTTTTTTCTCGTAAAGTAATTAATTTATTCTCGTAATATTGCAACTTTTTTTTCTCGTTAAGTTATAACTTTATTCTCGTAATATTACGACTTTTTTTCTTGTAAAGTTATGACTTTATTCTCGTAATCTTACGACTTTTTTTCTTGTAAAGTTATGACTTTATTCTCGTAATATTACAACTTTTTTCCTGTAATATTATGACTTTATTATGGAAATATCAGATGTTTTTTCCCTCAATGTGGCCCTAATACTCCGTAGCACATATGCACTTTGGTCCTCACTGCATTAGACTTATATACTATATACTTAGACTATAAACTGTGTTACCTTCATCACAATGCTCAAATGTTTTGCGACTCCAGACAGATTTTTTTTTTTTTTTTTGCGTAAAATGTCTCTTTTGATAGTAAAGGTTGCTGACCCCTGACTTAAACAGATGATCTTTTACTGTAATGGGTAATATTAGATACATTTGCATGAGAATCTTTTGATTTTATGTGGATATGAAATGTTTGTGTCACTAAGGGCAACACGAGCAGCTGCCCTGCAGGCTAAACAGAAATCGTAACATATCTCACATGATGCCGCCTCCTGGTATTTGGCTCTGTGTTGCCTCACTGCACGAGGCCCCGTCGTGTCTCCAACAGCAACAACAACTACAAGCTGCTGTTAAAATAGTTTGTAGAAAAGTTTTTTGGATGCTGTTTTGAACACCTTGTAACACTTAATGCTGGCATCAAGGCCTCTGAACGCCCACGCAGGTGTGTTTTTAGTTAATCTGGCTGATTATTAGACCTCTGCTCAGGACTGTGTGGGCGTGTTCAGACTAATTGAGTGAAATCTCCTGTTGTTGAACCTTTTATCGTTCTTATTGGTAGATGAAGATTTGTGACCTAATAAATTCCCATTAAAGGCTCCGGCCCACCTTCAACCTGAGAAGAGGTCTAATCAGCCACAATAAGTCAATGTTATTCATATAGACCAGGGGTCAGCAACCTTTACTATCAAAAGAGACATTTTAGGCAAAAAAAAAAAAGAAATCTGTCTGGAGCCGCAAAACATTTGAGCATTGTGATGAAGGTAACACAGTTTATAGTTTTAGTATATAGTATATAAGTCTAATGCAGTGAGGGCCAAAGAGACAATGTACTACAGAGTATTAGGGCCACATTGAGGGAAAAAACATCTGAGATTTACAGAATAAAGTCGTAATATTACGAGAAAAAATTTCGTAATATTACGAGAATAAAGTCATAACTTTACAAGAAAAAAAGAAAATAACACGTAAAATTACTACTTTATAATATTATGACTTTATTCTCGAAATTTCAGATTTATTTTTTTTCCTCAATGTGGCCCTAATACTCCGTCGTGTCATCGTACCATAGACCTACAACAATGATAAATAAAAATGAAAATGTAAACAAAAAAACAATTATTCATTTCCATTTTTAAAAATCCACGAGGAGCCACTGGAGAGGAGCTGAAGAGACGCATGTGGCTCCGGAGCCGCAGGTGGTTGACCCCTGATATAGCCCAATATCATAAATCACAAATTTGCCTCAGGGGGGGATTACAATCTGTACAGCTATATGACACCCTCTGAATTTTGACCCTCTCTTTGGATAAGGAAAAACTCCCCAAACAAACCCCTTTAACGAGGAGAAAAAAGTTGGTAGAAACCTCAGGAAGAGCAACTGAGGACTCTCAGAACAGACAAATGTCATTTGTACAGAATAGACCAACGTAATTAAATTACAATACAAACAATCCATATAACAAAAATGATACGTAGAATGTGAGCATACATGAAAAAGATGGATTCAGGAGGAAGTCAAGCAGCTTCTATAGGCGTCTCCAAACAGATGGAGCCAAACGACCTCCTCTTCACCATCGTCACCTGGAAAGAGGAAACAGGCTGCACAGACTGAAGCACATCGTTCACACAGTTATCAGAATGAAACAAACACACAGAGGAGAGAGAGACTGAATCCGACCGACCCGAGACCGACCCGCCAGCCCGATAATGAAAGAATAAGCAACTAATTGAAAGTTGAGAAAAAAAGATGAGTTTGGATTTAAAGGCCTCGACAGAATCAGACTGTCTGATGTCCATAGGGAGGTTATTCCAGATAGGAAAAGGCCCTGTGGAATTGTTTTAACTCTGGGGACAGATAGGAGCCCTGAACTACGAGAACAGAGGGTCCTGATTGGTAAATGCCAGGGGTCAGTAACCTGCGTCTCTTCAGCTCCTCTCCAGTGGCTCCCTGTGGAATTTTAAAAATGGAAATGAATAACTGTTTTTTTGTTTACATTTTCATTTTTATTCATCATTGTTGTAGGTCTATGGTACGACGGTACGACGGAGGATTAGGGCCACACTGAGGAAAAAAATTAATCTGAGATTTCGAGAATAAAGTCATATTATAAAGTAGTAATTTGACGTGTTATTTTCTTTTTTTTCCGTAAAGTTATGACTTAATTCTCATATTACGACTTTTTTTCTCATAAAGTTATGACTTTATTCTCGTAATATTATGTCCATTTACAATTTCATAGGTCATCAGAAGCACTTTAAAGTCTGATCTCACGTGGATCGGCAGGGAAGCTAAAACTGGTGTCAAATGGTCACATTTTTCTAGTTTAAGTTAAAGATTCTTGCTGCAGTGCTCTGAACCATTTAAAGACTTCTAGTACTAGAACGCGGCAAACCTGATAACAAAACATTAATAACAATAATCCAGTCTGGATGATACTAAGGCGTGAATTAGGATCTCTGCATCAGCCATGGATGACAAAAGGTCCTGACTTTTAATACTTAAGGTGAGATAGTAACCACACGAGAGCTCACGAGGGCTTGAAGCTGAGTTATCTGTTGTTGTTTTTTTTCCGAGAACAAAACAGTAACATAACATGAGGTGAAATGGTAGTGACAGTAAAGTCACTAGTGACTCATGTACTTGAGCTCACTGAGATCAGACACAGTGAGAGAAACAGGCAGCAGATTGCTTCTTTCAGTTTCAAAATGAACAGTCACTGTCATTGGTTCCCTCTAGTGGATAAAATAAAGTCAGACAACACTGTATGTCTGAGTTATCAGATTAAACATTAAACGTTTCCAGTCCTGAGACAGTTTCTTTTTTGATCTTGGACAAAACAATCTCAACTAAAAAGGTCCACAGTCTGTTCTCTCTCGTTCTGGAGATTTCTAGTGAATCACAGAGTCTTCATCAGCACAGCTGACTCGGAAATGTAGATTCTGAGCACGTCTCATCCACGACGGATTAAAGGGAGACTATAAATACTAAATCCTACTCTAGCGGCACAACTAGAGAAAGGTCATAACACCAGCGAACTGACGCAGTAATGTCAGTTACACGGCAATATTTATGTCAGACTTCAGCCACCGCGCGCTGCCGGTCGATTCCAGACCAAGTAAGGCCGCAGCAGCAAAACCACTTTGTGTGTTGACGTGAGCGAGAGTGTGTTTATTGTTTATCAGAGAAGATTCTGCTATTTCTTCCTTCAAATGTTACATATTATAACTTGGAATGATCAGCGGAGAACAACACAATCTCAAAAAGTCAACCGGCTGATGATAAAACATCGTGTGAGATAGTCGAAAGCTCCAGAACAACCTTAGTAAGTGGACCTTGAAAAGAGGTTTGTTAAATCAGCACTCCGATCCGACTTTATATCTGTGAGAAGGCTGATTATTATTATTATGAAGGGAAATAAAAGTACGCACATCTAAAAAAACAAAACAAGACTCTGCTGGACAGAAACACGAGATAAATGACAGGAAGTAGAACCGGCTCTCTGTTCTCTGTTCTGTTCTCTGTTCTCTGTTCTCGGCTCCGTTGGGTTTCTAAATGTTTAGAACAATCAGATCTTCTTCAGACACATTAAAATAAAAATAATAATTCAATACATATATATATATATACATACACACACACACACACACATACATTGTGTATGTATATACACACGCAGTATATATACACACACATTCATATACAGTATATTGTACATAAATACATATATATACACACGTGTGTATAATAAACACACACACATATTATATACATATATACACATACATACATATATGTACATATATATATACAAATATGTATTTAGGAAAATGTAAATAATACAATAAGGATTTTTTAGTTCGGTCAGCTGTTGCATATTGCCATCATTTTGTGTACGTAATACTGTGTGTATATGTGTGTGTGTATATATATATATACATATACACACACTATATATATATATATATACACATATGTGTGTATAATAAACACACATATATTATATACATATATACACAAATATGTATGTGTATATATGTATATAATAAACATGTGTATAATAAACACACATATATACACATACATGTATGTACATATATAATACTTAATACATAATACTGTACATATACAGTATACTGTATATGTATGTGTATAATAAACACATTTTATATTTTTTATTTTATATTCTATACATATGTGCATACATACATGCATACATATACACACATACATATACTGTATATACATACATGTAAACACACACATACAATGTTTTATAATGTAATATTAGTGCTTGAATAAGACCTGATTGATCATAACGTTATCAACTTAAGCAGAGAACAGCGGGCTGATTCCACTTTTTGCTACAGGCAAATTATTATTATACAATTTAGTTGTTTTAACAAAATTGTATATATTTTTGTGCCATTTTTCACCTTTATTCAAAAGCTGGACAGCTGAGACAGACGGGTATCACGGGGAGAGAGTGAAGGGGAGTGATGTGCAACAGAGGAACCAGCTAGAACTGAACCAGCTAGAACCGACCCAGCTAGAACCGAACCAGCTAGAACCGAACCAGCTAGAACCGGAGCAGCTAGAACTGACCCAGCTAGAACTGGAGCAGCTAGAACTGGAGCAGCTAGAACTGAACCAGTGGCGTTGTGATGACGTGCTGGTGGTGGTACAGTGTGCGTCTTGGACCGCTGCTCCACCGGGACACCCAATTATGGTATTTACTCATCATCATGATGCCGAATCAGGACAGCCAACACAACGCTGAGATAAAGCTGATTTGGTTTGAACGTAGAAAGGTTTTTCTTCTCAGGTACAGCACAGATTAATGTTGTATGATTTCTCTGAGGGGCAAATTATCTGTGATTTAAAAAAACATTTATTCCGTAAAATGTCTGAGGCAGAACGGATAATTTGAAAAACGCCTGAGGGAGAGTTCTGCCCTGAATATTCATTTCAGCTATCATTAGAATAATCCAATTGACAAAACAAAGAGATACTAACTATGATTCACAATCATGCTTTATTCTTGTTGATTTCTTATAAAAGAATCAAATAAAAGGCTCTTCACACACTGCTCAGTCTTTCAGTCGTGTTGTATCCCGTTTCTCTTTAACTAAACTATACTTTTCTTTACACCTTAAGTCTCTTCGTCTTAAATATCTTTTTATTAGTTTGTGACTTCAAACCAAAACATCATTGATTGTCAACACAAAATCTGTCTTAGCACCAGTACAATAAAACTGTACTTTAGCTTTTTTTTGTTTTTTTTTGTTGAAATACTGTTCTTGAATGAGGGAGGAAAATCTCAGAATAAAGGGATCCTAATAAGTACATTTTCAAAATGAAGCACCAACCATTACAAAGCAAATTTTTTTTTCATAGATAGGCTTGTCAGATACACAAGAGGTCAAATATATTAATGACTATTAAATTAAGCACAACAAACAGTGTAAATAAAACACTGCAACACAAAGCACTCTGGGATCTGGGAACACCGTATCGGGACGTGGCTGCAGTTTAAGAGGGCGTCTCTCAGCCTCTGGACTCCGGAGAGATGGAGACTACGTTTCCTCTGAGAGAGATCCACAGGATTCTGTATCAGTTCAGGAGGAGTGCAACCTGGGGGAGTGGAGAACACTATCTGTCCAGCTCTGTAAACAAACTATCTCAAAAAGACACGATTTCATAGTGTGAACGGGGACGTCGACAGCTCAGTGCTGCCCGCGCTCAATTTGTGAAATGTGGAGGAAAAAACAAACATCTTAAGCTACTAGGTCCGTCCGGTAATGGTCTCTCCAGGAAGTGAAAACAAGAGGATAAAAATGAGGCTCCGATTATGTTTATGTGCCGTGGTCTCGTCTCGTCTCGTCTCCAGTTCTCCCAGGCTGACGGAGCCAGAACCATCCGGGCCAGCGGCCTCCCTGACTTCAAGCGTCTCCGCAAGAGTTCACCAAGATAAAAGTCTTGATCTCCCGTCGAAAAAAAATATCGCTTTCCCTCGGGAACAAAACAAAAAAGGTCCTAAACATAATTCATCCTTTGCCACAAGAATACATTTATATAACCAAATGTTTTAACCCTGATGGCAAGATATACATATACACTACCATGTACATACATTATCAATACAAAAGGTCAATAGTTCTCATGTATTCAAATATACCTATTGATAGGAACCTGAAAGCTGCTTTCCAGCACCGACCACTCCCATGTGCAGGTCCTTGTGATCACTTAATCGCCTTCTGTCTGAGGTCAAAGGTTATAGGTGGAGTGTCATTACTGTCTGCTGGAGTTAAAACCCATGATGACCCTCGTTACGTCGGACGGAGAGGTTTCCTTTGAGCTGCTGCTTGCAGGGAAGGACACGGGTTGACAACAGGTGGAGGAGCGCGGTGAAAGAGAGGCTATCGGCTGCGACGCTTCCCTGTGTTCGTCAGTGTCTCTTCCTCCTCTTCCTCCTCTTCCTCCATCTCCTCCTCCATCTCCTCCTCCTCCTCCTCCTCCTCATCCTCTTGCAGGATGTGAATGGAGGAGCCCAGTAGTCTCTGGAGCTCTGGTACACATCGCACCAGATCCACAAGTCCCTCTTCTGCTTCCTCCTCCTTCTCTTCCTCCTCCTCCTCCTTGTTGTTTTTGCCTTTGTAAGATGAAGCTAAAGCGGAACTCACCTGGCTGATCGATACCTGCTTCCAGAGCTCCGCACGCGACAGACTCACCACCTCCAGGTGCGGGTAACGCGCCCGGAAGATCCGCGCCGACATCTTCAGACGCTTCAGGACGTCCGTCAGGAGGAACCAGTTGCAAAAGCTGCAAGAGAGAAACATTAATCTGATATTAGCCGACGGTCGCAGTGTAAGGAATAAGAAAACATCTGAACTTAACATCTGACATTTAAGGGCTCCATATTTTAAAAAGGAGAACTCCACTTTATTGTTACTGTTAGTTATGGTTTTCTGGATAATTATATACAAGTCTTAGACTTGATGAAGGTGGGATCAACATCCTACCCAAAACAATTCAGTGACACAAAGCAGTCATCTCACACACACATTAATTAAAACTACACACTAACGAGCCCCTCCCACAATTTGGGACTAAATAATTTAAAGGTTTTAGCCCATCAAAGCTGCAGTGGGTAGAAATGGAGCAAATTATAATTTTAAAAAGTTATTTTTATAAAACGGTCACTATATCGATATATATATATATATATATATATATATATATATATATATTGATTATGAAAATAGTTGGCGATTAATGTAATAATTGACAACTAATTGATTAATCGTTGCAGCTCTAAGAAATAATGCTAAACAATGCAGAACTTCTTAGCGGACTATTATCAATATGTATCTAATGTCCATCATCCCACACTTGATCTCTAGCTTTTACAGGTTACACATGTCTACTAACAAGCTGCAGCAGTGCAGATGTTGGTGGATCATTAGGGGACAACATGCTGGAAGTATCAACAGCACTGTGTGTATTTCTGTGAAATACTGGAGGCAGAGAAAATACGCCTCTGAGCTGAAACTATTGCAGTATGAGTCACAGCTATCACTAACCACTATCATCAGAGCTTATCTGACATTAATGCCCATAAATACGGAGAGCAACAGAGAAGCTGCCTTCAAACTGAGGCGCTAAATTTAGTAGCGTTTTGTTTTAATGGGTGGCGGCACAGAATCAATGAATGAATTTAAACGGACATAACTCAGTAGTCAAGTGTGTGACCACGTTATGGTAGTCTCTATAAATCTGCTATTACCATGTGTATTTCTTTGTATATATATATATATATAAATCTTTTTAGACGTTGTAGATAGAGTGAAGATACTGGCATCATATGGAATTAGAAAACCTAATGAATCTATTGGTACTAACCATGTCATACTAGCTTTTTGTGAAGGAGGCTAAATAACGCTCCAAACTTCCACTAAATCTTAGTGAGGAAAAACTGTCATGTCCATTTTCAAAGGGGTCCCTTGACCTCTGACCTCCAGATATGTGAATGTAAATGGGTTCTATGGGTACCCACGAGTCTCCCCTTTACAGACATGCCCACTTTATGATAATCACATGCAGTTTTGGGGGCAAGTCATAGTCAAGTCAGCACACTGACAGCTGTTGTTGCCTGTTGGACTGCAGTTTGCCATGTTATGATTTGAGCATATTTGTATGCTAAATGCAGTACCTGTGAGGGTTTCTGGACAATATTTGTCACTGTTTTGTGTTGTTAATTGATTTCCAATAATAAATATATACATATATTTGCATAAAGCAACATATTTGCCTGCTCCCATGTTGATAAGAGTATTAGATACTTGACAAATCTCCCTTTAAGGAACATTTTGAACAGATAAAAAATGTGTAACAAAGCAAAAGTGAGGATGGCCCACATACCCCCACTCACCGCTTGACCCCTAAAAGGTTTTGCCCTTTTGGAAAAATTCACTGAAATGTTGGGCACCCTGGACTTCTAACCCCTAGAAGGCACTACTACACCACGCCGTCAACCATCATACCAAATTTGAAGTTCCTAAGTTAAATAGTTTCCGAGTTCTGCTTCGGAAACGAAAGTGTGACACGACTACGTTGTTGCGGGGGTATAATTAATTTGCAATATAAATATTTCAATCAATTGACAGCCCTAATATATATATATACAGTATATATAATGTCTTCGTGAACTCACCCCTGGGTTAATGACACCTGAACATGATAGCAGGGTAAGAGAGGCTCGGAGGAGAACTCAAACAGGAGGCAGTCTTTGTCCGAGTCCGGCTCAGTCTTTCCTGTCGTGTCTTCCTCCAGGTCCTGATTCTGCTCCGACAGCAGGAAGTCCCAGCACGGCTCCTGGTCCGTCTCTGTGAAGAAGAGTCCACTGAGGTGAGATGAAGAGCAGCAGACACACACTGGAGCTGTGTTTGGATACATGAGGTTTGGACGCCCTCTAGTGGCCAGTCTAGTCACAACAACCACAATACGTCTACGACTGACTGACTGACTGCTGGTAACGCTGTGATCAGTTAAAGGAACACCCGAACTTTATGATGTCACTTAATTACACCCAACATAGAGACACATGGATATATGAAAATAATGATTACAAGGAACATATTCTGAAGGATTATTTACAGGTGGACTGTTTTTTCTTCTCATTTAAGTGTAAGGTGATGGACAGAGAGCAGTAATGAAACAGATACTTTGATGAATTAAAGCTTCACGTTTTCTGTGACGGGATCATCTTGCTCTTTCTAAAATTGTACAATTATAAGTGGCACAATAGCTTCTAAAGCCAGATAAATTATCCTCCATATCCCCCCATCACTGTGAGAAGGCATCACCAGAAATAACACAGAGGAGAGAGATCAAATTACTATGAAATCATACGTCTTTTACAGATTTATGCAACATTAACAAACAAAATAAAGACTGGCATCAGGGAGGAAAGAACTGGCAGAATTGGACAAGTAGAACATACTACTGGGTGATTTATACTATTCTTGCATTTATATTTAACACACCTACCTGTAATAGATCCTACTTCTCAACATTATTAATTTTGTATTTACACTGTGATTATATATTGTATGTGTTTGATGCACATATTTCTTATATATTCACTTATATTACTCTACATATATTGTGTTATATATTGTAGCATTATGTACATAATTTCTATTTTACATACTCCTTTATTTCTATTTTTCTTATGTTTCTTTATGTTTGTATATAAAATATTCTGATTCAAATGTGCACAAAAATGGAGAATAATTTACAAGTTAAATGATTTAAACCTGTTGTAGAACATCACTCTATTGTGGAAACATAAATTACACATATAAGTTATATACAATTTATCACCACTCATAAAATAATAGGCGTAATTGAATGGTGGCAACTTTTTTTCTTCATTATTACTAAAGCATTACATACTAATTATTTAGGTTTAGAGTAGTAAGGGGGGGAAAAAAGAACATTTAAAAACAATAATTGTAATAAAAATAATATAAGATATTTGTCCTCAATAGGGGGGGGAATATAAAAGTTTTTAAAGTTACCAAGTACCAACATTTTTTTTGTCTAAAAAGCTGCAGTCCACTCTCTCTCTCTTTAGTCTCCCTCAGCTCTACCATGCAACTCTAATCCTGTTCATCCTCCGCTGGATAACTGGCTCCCTGTGGCTGTTTACAGCACAACTCTGACGCTGTACACAGCCCTAACACCCCTCTGCGTCCCAGTGGCCGAGCCCGAGCCCGGCCTACAAACTACAATCATTTCCCTGCAGCAGACCTGGGCATCGCTGCAACAAGCATCAACTCGTCTTCCTCACGGAATAGGAATACTTGATTGATCAGCCGACTGATGGATTGAAAGACAGACAACATTCAAGGTCTCTTACCAAACAGGGAGGTACTGTAGAAGTCCCAGGGTGAACTGGGATCCCGTTCTTTGCGGTCTTCCAGGTCTGTGAAATAATCTGAAAAAAAAAAATATTACATATTATACTTATAAGTTTACTAAGGGTGTAAATCACAAGTTTTATCACGATGCAATATGTTGATTCTTTGGACCACGGTACCATCTCAATCCGATTCAATTCAGGGGCCTTCAATCGATATGGGTCGACATCATATAGCCATTTAACACAATCAGTTATCGTGATATAAACTCACAAAAAAGCTACTAAATTATGATTTGACAATTTTATTAGTGGACATTTAAATTGAAAAACTATTCATTTTGATAAAAAGAATAAAAATAGACTTCATGTTCATTAAAAAGTGCCACATTTCCCGTGTTTAAAGCTGCAGTAGGCAGTATATATTTTTGGTATCATTGGGCAGAAAATTCCATAATAACCTTTCAGCATATTGTAATTCAAGTGTTCTGAGAGATAACTAGACTTATGCTCCTCCTCATGGCTCTGTTTTCAGGCTTTAAAAAATAAAAAAACAATTGACCAGTCACAGGTCATTTCATTGAGAGAGCGTTCCTATTGGCTGTGCTCCGGTCATGTGACCGATACTTGGCGTTCCTTCACCAGATTTTACAATGCCGGCGGCGTCACAAACTTTCTCCTTTTAGAGCTAAACCGTGCACTACAAGATGATTCTGAAAACATCTGAGAAGAGAAATAGGCATTAACGTAACATAATATTGATTCATATCTGATCAGCGCTGCCTAGTTTGACCGTTTGGTCGGAGTTCAGAGTGATTGACAGCCGGCTCTCATAGACGGCAGCTTGACAGCAGACCTCAGATCAGCTCTTACTGCTTGTTTTCCTCCGGTCTGTGAAATCTCGCAGATGCCGTTAGGAGCACCGGAGGACACAGAGGAACATGATTTTTTTCAGGTGACCTGTTTCATGTACTACTGTCACGAATTAGCGACCGTTTTATAAAAATAACTTTTTTTAATCATATTTGCTCCAATCTCGCCTACTGATGCTTTAAATTGAAAAACTATTCTTTTTAATATAAAGAATAAAAATAGACTTCATGTTCATTATAAAGTGACACATTGGCCGTGTTTAGGTGCAAAGGTTTTTTATCAGTATCTTAAAGATGACGATATGTATTGATGTCTTCACTTTGCATCCATGATATTGGATCGTTGATCATTGAATACATCGATCCAGATTGACGTTACATCACTAAAGTTTACATGTCATCGCTGTTTAATCTGCATCACGCATACATTTTAAAATATGAGACGTTAATGCTTGTCACCTTGTCAGGACCGAGTAAATCGTATGATGGGATAATTGCGATGGTTGTCTGAACAAAATAATAGACAATCAGTTCTAAGTATCAGCAAATTATGTTATGTTGTAGTTTGTTTTGTGATACAGTCCGTTTTGTGTCCGTCTGTGGCATCGGAGCTGCGTTAGTTACTGAGCCTTCATCTCTCTATTTACCTGAGACACATGGTGTGAGACTAACACTAAACACCGATACAGCAGCCAAGCTGGTAGTGAAACAAACAGGATGTTTCCTCGCTCTCCACAACCTGGCCATGTGCTGGGAAAGATCCTTAAAAACACCATCAACAGTGATATGAAAATAAATCACAAAGCTAAAGACAGAATGTCGGTGTGTTTTTATTTGGGTCCAATATGACGAGCAAGAGGAAGTCTTGCGTGTCAGAAGTTTTCGCAGGAAGCCAGACTTGTAATTAATCACTTTGCCCGGCTCGGTTATGGAACGAGATCGATCACAGCGGAGGAAATTTAAAGCATTTTCCTTAATCAATCATTGGAGTTCATTAATTGAGAAATCATTGGAAGCTTTTACAACACAGAATGCATGTTTTTCTTTCTACTTATCCACAGCCAGTGTATTACCTACAGTAGATACAATAGTACAGCTTGGAGAAGCAGACAGGAGTTACACAAACCGATCACGGCAGCGGTAGACCAGCAACCTCCGTGTTCTGCGACGTAAAATTACAGATTTTTTCAAAGGAGTCTGGTGGATTTGGTAAGAGCATAGATGGATACAACGGCTTCAGTTCCCCGTCGAAAAAAGGCTGTCTGACAGCAAGGTAAAGTGGTGAAAATATTCTAAATATAGCGTACAGTTAAACTGATATTATTCTTTTTAGGTGGCTAAAAAACATTTTGATGCCGGCCTCGTCCACAGCAGCACATCGCTTTGCTTCCATGCGGTAACTCCTGTCTGCTTCTCCAAGCTGATGGCGTGCCAACCGTCATCTACTGTAGATAATACACTGACTGTGGATAAGTACCTCATACAACCCCACTTCAAAACACCTGAAGTATCCCTTTATGTCTTACTGATTTCTATTTAGTAATATGAGCATATTGGCGTAGTCATGGGTGAATCATCTGCTCTCTTTACCGTAACTTTTTTCTGATCATTTTAAGAAGGGATGACTCTGCAAGGGGGAAATGGTGAAAGAATGAGAGGACTGGATGGATGAAGAGCTGCAGGTGACGAGTGCTTGCATCAGTTTGTGTGAGCTCAAACCTCCAAACACGTCATCAACAAGGCGAGCTTCACCTTTTACTGCGCTGCTCTTGTCGTATATAAAAAAAAAAAACTTGAAGGCATCCAGCAACTTTAAAACTCCTGAATGTTTCCTTTCACTAGGACAACACTTTCAGTTTTTGGACAACCAAATTCAGCTATAAGACCGACAGCAAGACAGTCTGTCAGTCTGTCAAGCCTGGTGAGGATATAACATTTTGTATTTCTCATGTATGCTGCGTGCAAGCTGTTTATCGCTCACGTTGCCAAATGTGATGTAGTGGGAATGGGCACAGGCTTATTAATGTGTTGACACACTGCTTGATGGGTGGACTGTTAAAAGTTGGCAAAGACAACATGTCTCATTTCAATTAGCTTTATTATAGCCTCTATGCTGTGTTGATTATTGTGTCTGAAGTGTTTGTTGATGATGTGAAAAATGAATTTAGCCTGAGGTAAAACAGCAAATGTGTGTATTTATATTTAACTACTGTCCTGATGGAAAGAGGAAGTAAATAAAAAAAGGTGAACTACCTGTGAGGAAGGTCTTCATGCTCGGGCTGTGTGCCAGTTTGACCGGAGTGTGTCCAGAGTAGGTGGCCAGCGTTGGGTCAGCGCCGTGGTTCAGGAGCAACCAGACTATAGGCAGGTTATCGCTCGCTACTGCGTCGTGAAGGGGCCTAAAGAGAGAACAAACAAAACACAAAACGCCCTTTAGGGGATTGTCCCAACTTTAGGCCGCACCTGAATCCGTCTGCAAACTTGTTGTATATATGGAGTATCATGGATGTACTATAGTAGTATTTGTGTAACTGTTATTGTATTATGAGACAAACTGGAAATGTAAATATGCTTAAACAGGCGACAGGTAGTGTTACCACTTCAAAAAACACCATCACCAAGATATGTAAACAGAATATAATCTTCACTTAAGGGCAGACACTAAGCAAAAACAAAGCTTTTCAGGCTATTTTGCTTCCATAACACGTCTTCTTTCAAACTAGTGGGAAGAAAACATTTACTTTACTACTTCTCCTTTCTCCTAAATTCACCAGAAGTTAGTATTACATGACGCCGCATTTGCATATTTAAACATTTCACAAAAAATTATTGTCTTGATGCAAGTAATCAACTGGAGAAAACTGGGTTTCATGGTGATATCTATCAGTTAAAATGTTTTACCTTATTCTACTGTAGTGTCTTCAAAATGTATGGAATATTATAGTCTGTATCTTTAAATGCCGTTTTCTCAAAGTGAGTGTCTGAGCCAGAAATCTCCACTTCAGTAGCACTTACATACACCAAACTGTCCAGTTTCATTCCTATCTATATTCTGAAGGTTTTTACAAATGGGTTTGTTCATATATCATTCATAGCCTGGTTTATAGAACATTTTATTCCTAAAAACATGACAGATTTTTCTGATTAATGGAGTGATAAAAAGAGATATCCCTCCGTTAAAACCTTTGACTCTAATATGTCAACAAAATGAAACATGGCTTTATCCAATGCTCAGATTTCTGTTCGGGAAATGTATTCAAATTAGCACATATTTAATAAGATAAAGCCTCATTTGCATATTTAAACATGAAATGTCAGAAAACTTTTAATTCAAAAATAATTTTCTTAATGTAAGTAATCAACTGGGGAAGTTTCATGGTGATATTTATTAGTTAAGTTTTTTTACCCTATTAACCTGGGGGTGTCTCCCCTTTATCATAAAATAGTCAGTGAGGACGTTCAACAAGATGATTTTTGATTATTTTTCATATTTGTAACCACAAAAAATCTACATTATTCCATTAAGAAATAACCTCCATGCTCAAATGTGTTAGAAAGGTTACACCCATGATAATACTTCCATCAGAAAAAATAGTTTTTATAGATTCAACTAACTAGAAACCACAACTGTAAATTGTGCACCGTGACGCCTCACCGTGTCCCATCCTGGGCGCTACAGTTGACGTCGGCGCCGTGTTTCAGCAGCATCTGGACAATCTGAGTCCAGCCTCGAGAGGACGCCTCGTGGAGAGCTGTGTAACCGGCATTATCGCGCCGATTCACCTCCCTGATGTCCTTTTCGAGACAGTACTGAACTACATCCTGCAGGACAGAAAACTGTGTCACATTATGATTCAAACTCTCTCATGTTAGCAACACTGCACAAGTAAACAGGTGGATTTTACCTGATAGCCCAAGCGTGCAGCGCGTTGCAGCAAAGTCTCCCCGGCGTTTTTGTTGACAATCAACCGACGAACCTCCGGAGGAACGGCCCTTTTGGGTGGAGACTCTGAGCCGCTGCTTCTCCCCGACGAGCCTTTCTTATTGGATGGACATGATGGCAAACCTTTCTGAGTGGGTGGGAGGCTTTCTGTTCTTTTTACATCAGCACCGTCATCATCCAGGGCCAGCGAGGCAGCACGCTTACCCAAGCTGCTGCGTTTGGTCTTAATCTAAAATACAGATTTATTGATCAGAGCAGTGTGAAATGTAATCTCTTGTAATGCATCGCCAAGTTCCACTCTTCAAGGACTTGTGCAGCATAAAACCAGCTGCTGTCATAAATGTGACAAACATAGCATTTATCTAGCCACAGGGGGGCACTGTAAGCTAATATATTCATGGCACATTGTACTTTATTCCCATCAACCCTGCGTGGTTTGAGATGTACTGTAATCCAACAAGCAGCCTCAGCGAGTGTCCTACCTTCGGCACCTTCGGCTCCTTCGGCTCCTTCGGCTCCTTCTGCTCGTCGTTGTCACTCAAGTGCTTGCTTTTGAACTTCCTCTTCCCCGAAGGCTTGTCGTTGCACTCTGGAGATACCTCGCTCTCCTGGTAGCGGACCGACCCCGAGCGAGTGAACGAGGGTCTCCGTGTAGGATGCTCTGGACTGCAGGCAGTGGGACTCGGACACTGCTCCGCCTGTGGATCTGTGATGATAAATTGGAGTGAAGGTTATGCAGAGTGGTACCAAACAGATGAACGCAGTCAAAAGAATCCACAAACAATCACCCATCTTATCTTTCATGTACTGACGCCGTTATGGAGCAGCTTCATACTCTTGCTCATCTGCCAGCCCGAGCATGGAGCATGGAACATTTTAGGCGCCGACATCAGACAGCACGGTACTTCCTGAACCAATGGCCCTTAGCTCAGCCATTGTATCTGCTGAAACTGCTGCCTGTGAGCTACTCTGCTCTGCTTTTTGCAATCTTGTGCTCAGGTTTTGCCATATTCCTTATGATGCACATCTTATCCACATCAACAGGTACCTGACATGGACATGACACACAGTCGGCACCTCAAGGATATAAACTGCAAATTGCATATACATGTATATGCTGTCTTCATAATAATTGATGTTTGTCAGATGTTAAATCTATCTTAATATTTTGTATTTGTCCGTTATCCTATACTGTATAATGTTCTGTTAAAGAATGTTAAATGCTCCTGAAACGCCTCGCTTGAAGTCCTGCCATTTCTTCCGTAACGTGGTGATGTCACCCTGTAACACATTTGCGTAATACCTGCCTAGCGGTTAGTTTGGCACGTCCTCAAACAAAGCTAGTTAGAGCGGCGGTGAAGCGGAGCACAGCCGATGTGAGGAGAAGTAAAGCATTTGTTTTAATATTAAAGCATGCAAACATGTTCTAGCAGAAACCCAAAATACAAGCATGCACCTGGAAATTAATACTATTCTATAACTATCCATAATTTTCAATATCATTTAAAGTTACTATAAGGAACTTTCATTTTGTGTTGATTTTGGCGGCCCCTGTGGACAACAGTGGTAGTGTTTCCATGAGCACCACCGCCTCAAGTCGTAAAGATCTGCAGCTGCCAGACTCCCTTTAGAGAACCTCATTTTACTGACAGTCTGCTCCGCACAGTCCTGGTTCTCCTGTGCCTCCCTTCCCTCCAGCATTACAGCGTGCGCCTCCAGCAGCGTGGTGTTGGCTCCCAGGAAGCGGGGGGGGAGCTCCAGGTCCTGCAGCCACATATGGACCCCGCTGCCCCGCTGAAATCGATGTACAGGTCGTCCTGGACCACGTGAAAGATCCTCCCGACCACCACCTCGTCTTTGGTCGGTCTCATCTGGATCAGCGTGGTGAAGCTCTGCTCCTGGTCAGACGAGGAGACGCTGCCGGGTGCCGAGCTCTCCGCCTCCCACCGGAGCTCTGACTGCAGGTCGAAGGCAGCAGCGCAGCCAGATCTGTGTCTGTCCGCGGAGGGCTGGTCGCTGCCGGAGGCCCCGCTGCATTCTGAGCTGAAGGAGTTTCTGGTGAACCGTAAAGTGTTTCGTCTGATGTCGCAGGGAATCGGACCCGATGACGGGCGTCAAGAAGAACTATATAGGAAAAGCCAATTTTCTCGCCGATAGCCTCGTTTGCTTATGTAGGTCATGTAGAGGTAACAGTATTGGCTTTGAGACTGTTTCAAAACTAGTTAAAAGTTCCTTGTTGTAACTTTAATCTGACAATTATTTTCATAATTAATCAATTAATGGTCTATAAAATGTCAGGGGGTCCAAATTGACTTCTTCAAATGTCTTATTTTGTCTTAAAAACAGTGCAAAATCCAAAGATATTCAGTTTACAATAATATAATGCAGAGAAAAGCAGAAAATCATCACATTGGAGAAGCTGGAGTTAGATGTTTGGCATTTCTGCTTATCAAATTACTTAAACGGTTAATCAATTATCAAAATAGTTACTTAATTGACAAACATTTTCTGTCAATCAGCAACATCAATTTTCATTTCAGTGATGGATTGTATAAAAATACTAAGAAGCTGCTCCAATCAAACTTTAACAGATTCATACTATAACTTTATAAAGAGTTTTTATCATGTCTCTAACTAACAGCTGCACTTTTGATTAAAGCTTGGGCTGGAAACTGTTAATTGAAAACTTTACTGATCTCTGGAGAGAAACTGCGTACCTCCTGGGACTCCGCTGTCCTGTCTCAGGGATTCCTCAAGGTGCTCTCCGTCTTCCAGCTTGTCTTTCTCAGTGATGTAATCCCCGGTCTGATACTTTTTGCTACGACATCGCCGGCGTTTCTTAGGAGCGGGTGTGTCGCCCTCTGTCTTGCCCTTACCCTGAATCACTCGCTCCGGCAGGGGGTTTGAGCGAGGCCTCCCTCTCGGACGGCGGGCGGGTTGGGTGGGAGTCACGGGGGGTGACGGGGAAACTGGGGGAGGAGGCATTTGTGGGGGTGGAGGGGAAGGCGTTGCAAAGCCCCAGAGGTCGAGTCGAGCCTCATCGGCTCGCCGTCGTCCTCTCCTCAGTCTTGGGAAGGAGCTCCCTGTAGCGTCAGCCTCCTTACGACTGAGAGACGCGGGAGTCTCTGCACTCTGAGCACTGCCGCCGCTATCTGTAACTGATTAAATCATATTGGATTGTTATACTCAGACAAGCTTCCATGCATAGAAGTATGACAGACATCAAAAAATGGCATCCAGACAATATGTGTGACATTTTCTGTCTGCTTCACACGTAAACTGCCACCGAGACAGACTATTTATCTCCAGAACTAAAGCTATGAGAGAGTAATCTACCTGTAAGCTCAATAAAATGCTACATGTCTGACACAACTGGAAGCATCATTAAATTTGTGATAGATATTAGATATTTGCCCACACTGTGAGAACTGTTCAGGGCTGTAAATGTCACAGGATTGTAAGAAACAATACCTGATTTGGTGCGGGTTGGCTGCTCAACCTTGTTGGGACCGATCTTGTCCCTCGGAGTCGTCTCTTTACTCTGTGGAGAAAGTTTCCCCGCCGACGAACTCTCCTCCAGCACAGGTGCACACTGTTTCTTCTGCTGAAATACACAGGGGACACAGTGAGCACGCAGCATTCGATGCTATTGATCACAAAGCTTTCATGGTGACGGAGAGCGTGCAACAGACTCACAATACGCTTTTGAAGGTGAAATCATCAGTCAGATTCATATTATAAAAGGAAGCTCTGTATCGCCAGTCCAATTGTTAAAATCTTGATGAGATTGCTACGATAAGATATCTCCATAAAATTCAACCAACGGGAAATAATATGAAAAGAAGAAAAATATTAAAAAAGGGACTCAGATAATTTACCTTCTTTTGACAAGACACTTTGGTTGGCGTGTTCTCTGCATCTTGCTTTTTCTTTCTTGCAGCCTTCTTTGATGAGTCCGGTGGTGACTTCTCCTTTGCTGGCTTCTTAGGACCGGTTTTCTTTTGTTTGACGGCAGCAGCTTTGGCTTTGGTCGGCGACTCCTCTTTGGTTCCGTTTGTTTTCTTTTCAAACTTGTCGCCTCCCGCCGCACACTGGCCTGTAAGAATGGACGCGACCATGCCCTCCAATTTGTCACCGGGAGGACTGTCTGACGCCCCACTTTCTTTCTTCAACATTTCCCCCTCTAACACCTGGGCCAGCTTGCTCTCCATCCTGTTCCCATTTGTTGATGCATTGGTCCCAAAGAGAAGGCCGGCAGGCTTCGAGGAGCCTTGCTTCGCTTGTAGTCCCGCATGTTCTCCCTGGCTGGTGTTTAACTCTGTATTATTCTCCAAAAGCTCAGCGGCGTTCGCCTTTTCGTGCCTCTTCATAGCTAGAGTTGAATCTCCTTGAGGTGGCCCACCAGCCACAGACCAGTATGGTGGGTATTCAAAAGCATGTTTGGATTGGGTCGGGCTCACAGAGAGTGGATTCAGAACATCGGCTTTTCTTGAAGCAACAGGTGAGGCTTGAGCGTTGCCCTCGCCCGTCGGTGCTGTTGTTTCGAGAGCTTGCTGCTTGACGATGGACGCGAGGTTGGACAGGGGAGACTTCATTCTCTCCCACTTATCGTCCTCGGGTTTGGACGGGCTGTGATGGGCACTCTGAAACTTCGATCCCTCTGTAGCTGTGGCGCCCTTCGTCTTTGGAGATCCTTGTGTGTTTTTTCTCTGAACGGGTGAGGCTTGATGCAGAAGATGAGGTGGCTGCTGCCAAGCTGGAGTGACGACAGTGGTGGAGTACGGCACCGCTGCTTTGCCAGCTCCAGATTTCTGATGAGTCGGAGCGCTGGCGGAGCTCGACAGGGCGGTCGTTAGGGCTCCTTTAGAGGGACAGTTCTTAGTTATGGCTGTGCTGGTGTTTTTAACATGCTTGACACTGTGAGCATGCTGGTTGCCCTTCATCAGACAGGATGGCTTCTTTCCCCCTGAGGCCAGATGCTCTCCTTGGTCGATTATAGATATAAACTCCTGCTTCGCGAAACTCTGAAACTCATCTGCAAAAGCCCCTTTTCCGTCTTTGCCCCGTAGAGTAGAAGCCAGTATGGGGCTCGCCACACCTACATACGTTCCAGGGATGTTTTTTATGGAGTCTTGTGGAGATCCCTTACCCCAGGTTGGTTTGGGCTCTGGGACCAGGTGATTCTGAGGCCTATTTACCTGCTTTTGATGGGATCCATTTCTGTGGGTGTTGGGTAAGATCGGGTATTGCACAGCTGAGCTATAAGCTGTAGAATGAGCCCTCTTTGAGTTTAGAAAATCTCTCTGATTCGACTCATTATTATGAGGCTCAATCATCGTAACTGGAGGGTCATTTACGCATTTTGGACGTTTCGATTTAGCCGATAAATCAAGAGGTACATCTCTCGGTTCAACAGAACAAGCTGTGTGGTCCTCTGAAGCAGAGGGAGGTGACGTTTTCAGAGAGCCCGTGGTTGTCTTGTCTATGCTGTTGCCTTTGTCCACATGGTTCAGCAGTCTGCTCTGAGAGGTGATGCTGGCCAGCGCAGAGCCACAGCAAATGGCAGCAGTGGGAGACAGCGTGTAGCGGGTGGGTGCTGCAGGAGTTAATGAAGGGTGCTGCAATGGTAGGGCAATAGCTGGTGAGGCCACCACTGAGGCTAAAGATTTATGCTCTCCCACAGATTTGGCGTTTTTATTAGATGAATGGTTAGATTTAAGTTTTGACGACGATGTGGCGGCTTTTTTCTCTGCTGCCGGAGTCCGGCCCACCGAGAACGGGTAGGGGTAGGTCCGCAGGAGAGGTGTCCCCCCGACGCCTGAGCTTTGAGGCTGGATTTCTTTCTGAAACTGACTGGCTGTGGCTTCCCTCAATGCTGCAATCTGACCCAATGCTGGTGGAAGAGTGATTTTACAAAGTGGAGAGGGGAAATTAGTGGAAGGGAGGAAGGCAACAGGCTGGACTGGTTTAAACATAGTGGTGCACTGAAACCCAGGTGGAACACTTTGCGCAGGTTGTGTTTGAGGGTGTGATTTCTTACTGGAGGTCACATTGCTGTGACAGGGGTTGAGCGAGTCCTCCCGGCTGACCTTTACGCCACTTGACCACTGAGGAGCGGGGAAGACCCCGGCACCGTCAGCCTTGAGTTTAGGGGCCTCTGCCCTTTTGTCTGCTCTCTTCTCTGAGCCGGCCGTCGGTGCATTGTTGGGCTGTTGAGGTGGAGAAAGCTCAGGGCTGTGGTTGTAATTGCTAGTATCCAGGCAGGCTTTCGCTGTCTTACAGTCTGTTGTTGGAGTGGTCTTGTTTTGCTGACTGAGGGTAACATCTCCTCTAAACTCAAGGGGTAGCGTCTGGGGGGGATTTCCCACCATACTAGCAGACGCTTTATTTGGAGCACTGATCTCTCTGCTCACCGTGCCTCCATCCCCTACATTCATTAGTGTAGGATCCACCTGAGTAATAAGAGAAGATCATGAGGCCAGTGTTAATTAGATAAGAGAAAAGAACGCTCTAATCTAGTAATCTAACTGTAATGTAATAAAAAAAAAATACCTGCATAGGTGTTTCTTTAACACAACATGCCTCAGGGGTGGCTGAGTCAGTCAGGTGAGAGTCTTCCTTGAAATACAGTGATATGCTGCAGAATACACAAGAAAAACAACACTTAATGTGACCGTTGTTCTGGTTTCAATCACAGAAAAGACTTTCATTCAATCCCTCATGAAGGAATAAGACCAACTCTATGCAACAGTAAATGATTCAGAGAAACCAACGTTGGGCAACTGAAAAGTTCCTTTCTTAGAGACGGGCTAGGAGGCCAGCTATGTTACAATTTCCTCAGAGCAGAAAGACGATTCAGGGTAGCAGAGAGAAGTGTGGTAAACTGAAGAATGCATTTGTTCTGTTGTTCCCTTTGATTTTATTTGCTTGATATAACAATTCGTCAGTTTTGATCCATCTGAAGAATGAATTATCTTTACTAAAAAATAGGATATTCAGTGAATGAAATGAGACCTAACGCATTGCAACATGGACGCGTTGTGAGCCAACGGACCCCTGGCAGAGACACGTAAAAGTACACCGTCTCCACATCGCCCCCTTCACATTATTCGCAGCCAGTCTGAATGCGTTCTCCGCTGTATTTTGCAGATTAAACTTAACTCTAAAGTTCTGTTGTTGGTTGAATCTATTTCGCTTACACTGGAGATAAAGAGATGCTGATCTCAACACATATCCTACTAAACACTAAAGCATACAATACGAGATATTATAGTAATTCTGTGATGCAGGTTGTCTGTCTTTAAGCAGGGATATTCTGCTGTCAAACATATCTATATTCCTTACTATTTTA
The DNA here is from genome assembly GCF_043250625.1 of Sebastes fasciatus. NCBI lineage: Eukaryota > Metazoa > Chordata > Actinopteri > Perciformes > Sebastidae > Sebastes > Sebastes fasciatus. Next base: position 31,733,094 of record NC_133804.1, read on the forward strand.
AATGTGGCTTACTGTAGCACTGTGCAGTTGTTTTAGGGGGGGAAAAATAACAAAAATATAGCACAAATATATATTAAATTAGACTCTGTATGAGCAAATACTCAACATTAAAGGGTGGGGGGAAGAAAATCGATTCACCTTTGTATCATGATTTTTTTTTACGATTTTGAAATCGACTTTTTAATGCCAGAATCTATATATTTACTTGTCTATTTGGAGGTAGAAGGAAGTTAACGCAGAGTATCGCAACGTCATATTCGCACAGTTAAGTATGGAAACACATTGCGAGGAAAAGCAGAGCTAGACATCACGGCTAAAGCTGCATGCTAACTCTGTCATGGACAGGAAACGTTATCGTATTGCGATAACGTTGCGATCAAGCCGGCCGTCACTCTCATCTCCGTGGTCAAATTCAATGCTACAATTGTAGAGCACCCATATACTGACATTGGAGCTGACCGTGGATGGATAAAGAGATGAGAGAGCTAGCGTCAAACTTGGCGAAGTAGCGGAAGTATACGTGTGACCATAAATATATAAATATCTATATATATGGAAATAAGATAGATTAATTGGATTATATTCACCAGAAGTATAAAACATTACATGTCCCTTATAAATTAAAAAGAAAATCCCTCTAATTTGTGAGGGAAAAGCCTTTATACTTTGATTTGACTGATGTATTGACTTCAGGACATCTCAGACTACATACAAGCTGAAGATCAAACATTTTAATGTATACATTTAGATATTTTCCAAAGTAAAACTCCCTAGAAGTGTATGATTCAACTTTTTCCTATGATGTAGTGTTAAAAAAGTTAACAAAAATCGCATAAATCATAATATCGAATTGCAATACTTAAAATCACAATACATATCGAATCGGCACCCGAGGATCGTGACAGTATTGAATCGGGAGATAGGTGAATCGTCCCAGCCCTAATAAAGGGTCAGGATAGAAGAAAGTGAGCATCCCCCTTTGCCCTATGACTTCAATGACAAATGCTTATAACAATCAAAAAGCAGAGAGTCTTGCTTGCGCCCTATGACCCCCTCGGGCCCTCGGTGGACCCACCCAGTGATCCATCAATGAGGCAATCAGCTGTGACTGCTCAAATGATCTGTTATTAGTGGGCGGCAGCCTCAAAGCGTTATGTGCTGATCGGAGCCGTGCACTCTGATGAAAAGTGGAAGTGATATCAGAGGTTTTTTTTCTTATCTTATTTAATCACTTGTGTTTATTTCAGTTTTAATGTGGGTGTAGTGTGATCTAAAATTAGACGTGAAATTCCACCTATTGCTGTTGAAAAGTCACACATCTTCACAACAGAATTCATTCATAATTCAAGATTATGATGAATAATAAGCAAACAGTTACTCTGTCCTGATATATAAACATTTGAAATACTCTCATCTATACATGGGGGACACACACAGTCCCTGGTAGAGGTGAGCGCAGGAGAGCGCATCTGCAAGTAAATGAGACGACTACAGAAAAAGGACTAGGCGGAATCTATGTCAAAGCTTTTGGGGGGGAATGGAAAATGTTTCACTATGGAGTCAGTGAAACATAGCGACTATGATGCACGTAATGACTGACACACCAATCTCTGCTGGAATCTGCGAGCACGGACTGAAAGAAGGGATCCAGCGATGCAGATATAGCGCTCGGTGCTCAGTGAAGGAGGGTCTGCATTCATTACCCTACAACAGTTGCTCACAGCTAGTTTGTCTTTGTGCTGCTGCTGCTGCTGCTGCTGCTGCTGCGATCATACATCGGTCTGCTCCGCCACTACATTTGCATTCATCAGCTCTGATGTAGGCCACTAAAATGTATGCAGTAGTCCGGCACACACACACACACACACACACACACACACACACACACACACACACACACACACACACACACACACACACACACACACACACACACACAAGCCGTGGACACCAACCACCGCACAGACAAAACAAAGTCAGGGGCTGCGTTGGAGAAAAACAGCCTCAACGAAACCGGATTATTCTGTTGTGTAGCCCCCCCACTTCAGTTCAACCGCTCAGCCTGCACAAAAGACACACGTCCCAATGTCATATTTGAAAGGAAGGGGGAAAAAAAAGTGCATGTTGTGGGAAACAATGTATTGTAAATATGAGCACGGGGGGGGGAAACTCCAGAGGAGCTCCGGGACGCTGGAGATGGCGAGCAGTCACCATGATGAGAGAGGATGGCAAACCCTCTCTCTCAGGTGATCAAACACAAACTGCACATCTTCCTCTATAAATAACGCAACACAACGTGGATGGAAACGTGTCGAGATGAAGGGCAGATGTTTTGGACATTATCATATAGCAAGTGACCGGAGAGGAGAGGGCGAATGAGGAAAAAGTACCAAGCAATAATAGATTTTAACTGGTCAAAGCAAGTGACAGGAGAGGAGAGCTGCGTCAGGAGTCACACATCTCCAACTGATATAAGGTATAAAGTCAACATCAATGCACACAGAAAACACACAGAGAGAGACAAACAATGCATATCTCTATAAAGCTAAAGACAACGTGGATGGAGATGTGTCGAGATGAAGGACAGATGTTTTGGACATATCATATAGCACGTGACTCCAAGGAGAGGAGAGCTGCGTCGGAGTCACACATCTCCGACTCATATAAGGTAAAGTCAACATCAATGCACACAGAAAACACAGAGAGAGATAAACAAACAACTCCACCCAACAAAGTGGACGTTTCTTACAAACAAATAATCAATTCCACACAGAGAGAAACTGTGCTGCTCTGACAGAAACAAAGTATCCAGCTGGACAACTACCAGTGTGGATGACACAACTTATTACGCACGGTTGTGCTGCCACCCAAAAAAAGGGGGCAAACAAATTACGCACAACCACCAAAAAAAGGGGGCAAACAATATATTTATATATATAAGAAGATACAGCAGCGCATTTACTTTCTTCGCAGACTCAGATCATTTGGAGCCAGTAGCCAGATTATTTTTCTATTTTTCAGTTCAGTGATTCAGAGTGTCCTGTTGTACTGCAGCACAGCCTGGCTCAGTAGTCTATCTGTAAAACTAAACTTTATAACCAAATCAAAATCTGCGCGAAGATCATTGGCCAACCTGCGACAGTCTCCTTTCAAGCAGCTCACAACAAGAGTATGCTCCGACTTGCCAACAGCATCTCTTCTGATCCCTCACATGTTTTAAATGGGGAATATCAACTTCTGCCCTCTAAGAGGCGATTCAGAGTCCCGACTGTACATTTAACCTGCATCAGGCTAAAGAACGCTTTTGTCCATCAGTCCATCTTGTTGCTAAATAATAATTAATGTGCTCCTAAAGAAAATCCAGAGGACAGATGGTAATGTTGTAATGGGTTATGTATGAATAATGGTGATGTGTTTTGTTTTTTTTGTCTGATGGGTCTTCTATGGTATCAGTATGTCTATTGGATGTGTACTTTTTCTCAAACTGAGCTGCCTATGGATGCAAAATTAATTTCAGTGCAAACTGACAATAAAGTTGTATCGTATTAACTTTTCTCATGTCTTGTAATTATTTTAGTGGGGAACATCCCGTATGAAGCCACAGAGGAGCAGCTGAAAGACATCTTCTCTGAAGTGGGACTTGTTGTTAGCTTCAGGTGAATGGAAGAAGAAGGTGTACGGTCTAAGACCGGCTCTATATATAAAGCGTCTTGAGATACAGCGTCTTCTGTTGTGATTTGACGCTATACAAAAATAAATTGAATTGAATTGAAGGTGCCATTCAATCTCTGGTTACTGTAAGTTAGCCTTCATTATTGTTCTGTTAAGTGGAACTATAGTGAGGTTACAGCAGAGGATGTTACACGGACTATATTATACTCTGAACCAACCTCACTATAGTTCCACTTAACAGAACAATTATAAAGAGTGTTTCTCCTATTAAATACAAACCCAACCTTGTGCACCTGTACTTGTCTGTCTGTCCATGGTTAACAGTCTATTGGATGTGTACTTTTTCTCAAACTGAGCTGTCTATGGATGCAAAATGAATTTCAGTGCAAACTGACATTAAAGTTGTATGGTATCGTATCGTAAGAACGTTTTAGTCCATCTTGTTGCTAAATATTAATAAGTAAATCCAGAGGACAGATGATAATGTTGTAATGGGTTATGTATGAATAATTGTGATGTGTTTTGTTTTTTTGTCTGATGGGTCTTACTTGTCTGTCTGTCTATGGTAACAGTCTATTTGTATGTGTACTTTTTACTCAAACTGAGCTGCCTATGGATGCAAAATGAATTTCAGTGCAAACTGATAATAAAGTTGTATGGTATATTTAAGTCCTCTGTGTCCTCCTCCTCCTCCTCCTCCTCCACGGGTAGCCTCGTCTCCAGCTCTCTGCGCAGCTCATGGTTTACATGTTGAGGCAGGCTACTGTTATTTATCCCCGGCCGACCTAATGAGAAGTCTCTCCTATCGGCCCTTTCGGTGGACACACAACACACTCACCACCGAGCCTCTCCTCTCCTTCCACCCTCCTTTAACCCTTTAACTCTCTCTCTCTGCCTCAAAATATGGAATAATCCCCGAGCTAATGAGCAGAGCGAGATAAAAAAGATGTCAAATGACACAAACAGTTACGAACCAGCTCGTCCAGATGGCATGTGAATGTGAACGACGTGCAGCAGAGCAGAGCAGAGCACGACTCGGATCCGGCCGACGCGTCTCCAGCTCCGGCTCCGGCTCCGGCTCCAGCCTCTCGCCGCTGCGCTGCGCGTCCGCTGCTCGGTGCGTCCGCGGCTCGGTGGCTGCTGCTCGGTGGCTGCTGCTCCACTAATCTCGACGGTTTTCGGTTCTAAAAAGTCCGGGAGGGGGGGAGGGAGAGAGGAGGAGGAGGGGAGGGTAAGGGGGGGGTCGTCAAGACAGTCCGTTCCTCAGTATCTCCAGTCTGCTTGGAGAGAGAGAGACTGGAGACTGGAGAGAGAGGAGCGCTGACAGCATGGGAGATGTAGTGCGCGTCTATCCACGCCCAGGATTAGACGCTGGAGAGGCTGGGAGGGGTGAGGACTGCAGGTACCGGCATGCAATGCAAGCTTCTGCTGCTCAAGGGGAGAGATGGGAGGGGTGCGAGAGGATCGCGACCAAAGAGTGTAACGGTGCACTAAACTGAAGAGAGGCTTAACCAAGTCATAAACTGGGTTTTCTTGCAACCAAAAGGAGACTGAATGTGTGTGTTTGTGTGTCAGGTCAATTAACAGAGTCACAGCAGCAGCAGCAGGGGTGATGGTTGCTAAACGGAAATTGCCAAAATAATACACACACACTCATACACACACAAAAAAAAGGAGTGGGAGAGGTTTGGGTCTGTTGCAGGGGAATTAACACGAGGAGGAAGCAAGAAGACTCCGGCTGCTGGAGGCGCTCCAGTTGCTGTAAGCTGCAGACTGATGCTGCCTGGAGAAGAAGATGGGATGGGGGGAAACACTAAAGCCTCTTCTCATGATTTTTTTTGAGTGCAAAACACACAACTATGTGTTATCTTTCTATACGTTTTTTGGTCACTTGTGTTGAAGCCTTAAATGTCTCTAAACTATGGTGTACAGTCTAAGACCTGCTCTATATATAAAGCGTCTCGAGATAACTTCTGTTATGATTTGACGCTATATAAAAATAAATTGAATTGAATGTGACTTAACACCTGATGAGGTTTAGCTTCAGTTGTGTAAAAATGATCTCACTTGTGTTTTCCCTTTACTGAGACTGGCTTATATGATATGAGCAGTGATATTATGAATCTGTAGAGACAATATTATGATTCATATATTTGCCTCCAAATCCTCACTATCCCATCCATCCATTATCTGTAAAGGCCCCGACACACCAAGCTGATGGTCGGCCGTCAGACGGTCACAGTTTGGGGCCGTCGGTGAGCGTCCGTCGGCCGTGTTTCTTTTTTTTCGGGGTGTCCCGCACCGTCGGCTCGCATCAGAGGTTTTTCCGCCGGCAGAGCTCGTCGGTGAGAGAAATCACACACTTGGCGGTTCAGCTTCAGTGCACGAGGAGAGAAAGACGAGCAGTGACGTGACAACTTTACTCCCGTGGATTCATGTTGAATATTCCCCTCATTCGTTATGATTGACAAGTTCCTTGTAGTGTCCCCAGCTTAACCGCTTATCTTATTCAGGGTCGCGGGGAGGCTGGACCCAGCTGATATTGGGGAGAAGGGCTGGAAACACCTTGGACAGATCGCCAGACTATCACAGGGCTGACACACAGAGACAGACAACCGTCCACGGAGGAAGCCGGAGAAAACCAACGCTAACACGAGGAGAACATGCTCCACACAGAAGGGCCCCAACCAAGGTTTGAGCCTGCGACCCTCTTGCTGTGAGGCGGCCCATCCTTACTATTCTTTACTGAAAATATCAAAAAACAATTAATCCAAAATAAGACAACTCGTGCAGTGACGTGACAACTTTACTCCCTTTGATTCATGTTGAATATTCCCCTCATTCATTATGATTGACTATAACGTGAGCAGACAACATGATTTTTCATAATTTCCTTGGTTTGTCCAGGCCTGAGTTTCGACGGTGCGAAGACATTTTTTGTCGGCAAGACCACTGATGATCACTGATTATGAATATGGACAAAATGAGTGACACTCACTCTGTTCACTGTCATTCACGTCTTGCAGTGCAGTGTGTCAAAATCACATTTCCTGTTATCACCGGGTCAGGTCTTAACTGGATTCATGCACATGGTTTCCTACAGAGAAGTGGGCTGGAGATGAGTTCAAACCAAAACTACAATTTGGCTTTCATTTTAATTTTGAGTCCTTATAGTTCTCTACCAGACTTTACACAAAATCAAGACAAGCCGTTCATAAAGACAATAGCCTTCAACCTGTAGGCCTACTGAAATAATCTAAACATGCTTCACACAGCAACTGCACTGACTTTAACACAGCAGAAAACAGACAGGCTATTTTATAAAAATAAGCCATTAACAACCAAGAAGATAAAACCGCTCTGAAGGTAATATGATACAAAGACACCTCTCATAGAGGTAATATCATATTTACATCATTATGTAATTTGTATGATTGAATAAAATCTACTTTTACTTACAACTTTTTCTATATTTTCACTTTGAAGGAGTGCACAGTGAAACATGAGGTCAGCTTTTCCATAGTTGAAGTCTGACTATAACTTAAGAAAAACAAAGACCGAGCTCATATTTGTGTAGTGAATGACGACACATCTCCAACTTCCACTAACAGATACACCGGCGAACAGATCAAACCTGATCCACGCCTTCATCACATCCAGAATCAACTACTGCAACGGCATTCTTTACGACTCATCATCCAAAGTCCTAAACAAACTCCAGTACATCCAGAACTCTGCTGCCCGTCTGCTCACATCACCCCCGTCCTCCAGAACCTCCACTGGAGAAGATGGGGGGAAACACTAAAGCCTCTACTCATGATTTTTCTGAGTGCAAAACACACAACTGTGTGTGTTATCTTTCTATACGTTTTTGGGTCACTTTGTGTTGAAGCCGTGGATCTGACTTAACACCTGATGAGGTTTGGCTTCAGTTGTATTAAAAGAAATCTCACTTGTGTCTTCCCTTTACTGAGACTGGCTTATATGATATTAGCAGTGATATTATGAATCTGTAGAGACAATATTATGATTCACATATTTGCCTCCAAATCCTCACTATCCCATCCATCTATTACCTGTAAAGGCCCCGACACACCAAGCTGATGGTCGGCCGTCGGACAGTTTGGGGCCGTCGGTGAGCGTCCGTCGGCCGTGTTTTTTCGGGGGGTGTCCCGTACCGTCGGCTCGCATTGGAGTTTTTTTTTCTCCGGTGAGAGAAATCACTCACTTAGCGGTTCAGCTTCAGTGCACGAGGAGAGAAACGGATGTGAGGAAAGCAAGAAAACAAGCAAAGTCAAGAGGAAAAACATTTTTCATCTTCATCTCATCTGATCATTACAATACGCGGATATTTTCACAACGAAATGGCCATCTGGAATGAAGCTAAGTGGTGAGTGAGAGTGGTGTGAAAATAGTTGGCAAACGCGGATACGTATCATAACAACGGCTTTTGACGAATATGGACTACCGCGACCTGCTGGTGTGGAGAGTCATTTCATCTCGCGCAGGCGCAGAACGTACGTGGCAGTCGGCCGTTGGCTGTCGTCTTTGCGGTGTGTTCGAGTGCAACTTTTTGGCTGACACAAAGGTGACGTGAGGCGACTCAAAGGGTGGCCTTCGTCGCCACTAGTTCTTTGATGTCGGCTTGGTGTGTCCCCAGCTTAACTACTTATCCTATTCAGGGTCGCGGGGAGGCTGGACCCAGCTGATATTGGGGCGAAGGGCGGGATACACCGTGGACAAGATCGCCAGACTATCACAGGACTGACACAAAGAGACAGACAACCGTCCACGGAGGAAGAACCTGGAGAAAACCCACGCTAACACAAGGAAACATGCTCCACACAGAAGGGCCCCAACCAAGGTTTGTTGTGACCCTCTTGCTGTGAGGCGGCCCATCCTTACTATTCTTTACTGAAAATACCAACAAAAAAAAATTAATTCAAAATAAGACAACCTCATGCAGTGACGTGACAACTTTACTCCTGTGGATTCAGTTTGAGTATTCTAATCATTTATTATGATTGATAATAACGTGAGCAGACAACATGATTTTTCATAATTTCCTTGGTTTGTCCAGGCCTGAGTTTCGACGGTGCAAAGACATTTTTGTCGGCAAGACCACTGATGATCACTGATTATGAATATGGACAAAATGAGTGACACTCACTCTGTTCACTGTCCTTCACGTCTTGCAGTGCAGTGTGTCAAAATCACATTTCCTGTTATCACCGGGTCAGGTCTTAACTGGATTCATGCACATGGTTTCCTACAGAGAAGTGGGCTGGAGATGAGTTCAAACCAAAACTACAATTTGGCTTTCATTTTAATTTTGAGTCCTTATAGTTCTCTACCAGACTTTACACAAAATCAAGACAAGCCGTTCATAAAGACAATAGCCTTCAACCTGTAGGCCTACTGAAATAATCTAAACATGCTTCACACAGCAACTGCACTGACTTTAACACAGCAGAAAACAGACAGGCGTTTTTATAAAAATAAGCCACGAACAGCCAGGAAGATAAAACCGCTCTGAAGGTAATATGATACAAAGACACCTCTCATAGAGGTAATATCATATTTACATCATTATATAATTTGTGTGATTGAATAAAATCTACTTTTACTTACAACTTTTTCTATATTTTCACTTTGAAGGAGTGCACAGTGAAACATGAGGTCAGCTTTTCCATAATTGAAGTCTGACTATAATTTAAGAAAAACAAAGACCAAGTTCATATTTGTGTAGTGAATGACGACACATCTCCAACTTCCACTAACAGATACACCGGCGAACAGATCAAACCTGATCCACGCCTTCATCACATCCAGAATCAACTACTGCAACGGCATTCTTTACGACTCATCATCCAAAGTCCTAAACAAACTCCAGTACATCCAGAACTCTGCTGCCCGTCTGCTCACATCACCCCCGTCCTCCAGAACCTCCACTGGCTCCCTGTCCCACAACGGATCCAGTTCAAAGTCCTTCTCCTCACTCACAAAGCCCTCCATAACCAGGCCCCCTCCGACCTCACCGCCAACCTGCTCCACCATCAGACTCCTTCCCACTCCCTCTGATGCCGACCTCCTGTCCCAAACACTCAGAACCGAGCACCGGACCCGGGGGGCGACAGAGCATTCGCCATAGCTGCCCCTCTGGACCTCACTCCCCAAACTGCCTTCAATGTGTGATTTATGTGTTTTATATATTATGATGTTGTATTTACGATCATTTTAACTTTGTAAAGTGTCTTTGAGTTTCTTGAAAAGCTCTATATAAATAAAATTTATTATTATTACGATTATTATTAGGGGTGTCAAAGTTAACGCGATAATAACGCGTTAACGCAAATTCGTTTTAACGTCACTCATTTCTTTAACGCAACTTGCGTTTTTTAGGTTGTAGCGGCTGAGTTTAAAGCTATAATGAAGATACTGGCATCATATGAAACCAGAAAACCTAATGAATCCATCGGTACCAACCATGTCATACTAGGGTGTCGAGAAGGAGGCTAAATTTTGCCGAGGAAAAACTGGCATGGCCATTTTCAAAGGGGTCCCTTGATCTCTGACCTCCAGATATGTGAATGTAAATGGGTTCTATGGGTACCCACGAGTCTCCCCTTTACAGACATGCCCACTTTATGATGATCACATGCAGTTTGAGGGCAAGTCATAGTCAAGTCAGCACACTGACACACTGACAGCTGTTGTTGCCTGTTGGGCTGCAGTTTGCCATGTTATGATTTGAGCATATTTTTGTTATGCTAAATGCAGTACCTGTGAGGGTTTCTGGACAATATTTCTCATTGTTTTGTGTTGTTATTTGATTTCCAATAATAGATATATACATACATTTGCATAGAGCAATATATTTGTCCACTCCCATGTTGATAAGAGTATTGCACATTTTGAACAGATAAGAAAATAATCATGGACAATCATGCGATTAATCGTGATTACATATTTTAAATAGATTGACAGCCCTAATTATTATTAGTTCAGTCTGTTGAGGATATGAACATCAATTTTTTTCTGATTATCTCCTAAAGATAAACAGCCACAGGATGTTTACTCTCCTATTAATGCCCAAAATCACATTTTTGGAACAGTAGCAGTCGGCCTACAGGTTACTCTGCTGTAATGAGGCCACTTGTCTTACCTGATAGTAGGCCTGCTGTTTTACAAGGGTATCGACTCCTTTAGGCCAACAACTTTCCTACTTTTTCTCAACACTTGTGGTGGTGGTGTTGAGGAAATAACCGTGCACAAACACATACACAGCGAGGCTGACTCGGGAGAGTTTGTTGTTTACTACCGTGCACGATCTGTGACCACCAACCAACCAAGGCGGTGCAGGACAGAGATCCTCTCCATCCACTGGAGAGCTACGAGCTGCAAACTATTGCTCTGCTTCCCTATCTATCGCGGAGTGGATCGGTTTCAGAACAATATCTGTCATTGTTTTGAATTGTTAATTGATTTCCAATAATATATATATATACATACATTTGCATAAAGCAAGCATATTTGCACACTCCCATGTTGATAAGAGTATTAAATAGTTGACAAACCTCCCTTTAAGGTACATTTTGAACAGACAAAAAATGTGCGATTAATCATGGACAATCATGCGATTAATCGATTGACAGCCCTAATTATTAGTCATTCAGTCTGTTGAGGATATGAACATCAATTTTTTTCTGATTATCCCCTAAAGATAAACAGCCACAGGATGTTTACTCTCCTATTAATGCCAAAAATCACATTTTGGCACAGTAGCAGTCGGCCTACAGGTTACTCTGCTGTAAACTATTTCTCTGTTTCCCTATCTATCGCGGAATGGATCGGTTTCTGGACATTATTTGTCATTGTTTTGAATTGTTAATTGATTTCCAATAATAGATATATATACATACATTTGCATAAAGCAAGCATATTTGCACACTCCCATGTTGATAAGAAGATTGTACATTTTGAACCGATAAGAAATGTGCAATTAATCATGCGATTAATCGCGATTAAATATTTTTAAATAGATTGATATCCTCTGAAGATAAACAGCCACAGGATGTTTGCTCTCCTATTAATGCCCCAAATCTTGAAGCAAAATTAGAAATTTTGGCACAGTGGCAGTAGACCTACAGGTTACTCTGATGTAATCAGTTTTTTGGGGGGTTTTTTAATTGTTTTTTTGCCTCTTCCTGCACTGTATATTATTCATTTTTGTTATGTTGTATAGTCTTAAATTTCTCAAAACAAATAAATAAAAACAATAAACAAAAACTAAATTAGGCCACTTGTCCTACCTGAATCCTGAGAGCAGTGTAGTAGGCCTGCTGTTTACAAGGGTATCCACTCCTTTTAGGCCAACAAATTTCCTACTTTTCTCAACACTTGTGGTGAGGAAATAACCGTGCACGGAGTGGATCGGTTTCTGGACAATATCTGTCATTGTTTTGAATTGTTAATTGATTTCCAATAATAGCTATATATACATACATTTGCATAAAGCAAGCATATTTGCACACTCCCATGTTGATAAGAGTATTGTACATTTTGAACAGATAAAAAAAACCTAAACATAAACAGCCACAGGATGTTTACTCTCCTATTAATGCCAAAAATCGCATTTTTTGGCACAGTAGCAGTAGACCTACAGGTAATTAGGCCACTTGTCTTACCTGATAGTAGGCCTGCTGTTTACAAGGGTGTCCACTCCTTTAGGCCAACAAATTTCCTACTTTTTCTCAACACTTGTGGTGAGGAAATAACCCATGCACCCACAGCGAGGCTCTCTGACTCGGAGGAGTTTGTTGTTTACTACCGTGCACGATCTGTGACCACCAACCAAACCAAGGTGGTACAGGACAGCGATCCTGTCCATCCACCGGAGAGCTACGAGCTGCAAACTATTGCTCTGCTTCCCTATCTATCTGTCGCGGAGTGGATCTGTGTGTGTGTGTTCAGAGAGAGAGAGAGAGAGAGAGAGAGGGAGAGGGAGAGGGAGAGGGAGAGAGAGGGAGAGAGAGAGAGAGAGAGAGGGAGAGGGAGAGGGAGAGAGAGGGAGAGAGAGAGAGAGAGAGAGAGAGAGACTGTAACGTGCCCTTCGCCATTCGCTCAGTAATGGCTGCGTGCGAGCTGTAAGAATCGTTGGCCAAATGTGAAACTGGGGGAACCCAAAAAACACGAGAGAGAGAACCGTGTCGGTGCAAAAAGCAGCAGGAGTATCTGAAAGTGGGCAGCTGACACATCGCATTGTGTCTGAGCTGTGATCTGGATCTGGGGGGTAACCCGGAGACCTCCTCGACCGAGCCAGCTCCAGATATCCCGGTAGTGACCGGACCGGCTGCTCCGGAGCTCCACCACACATTGAGTTTGGCTTCATGTGTGTGTGGAAGCTGCAAACTTGTTATGCATGCAATTATAAATAAATGTGTCGAGCATGCATGCAGGGATGCAATGTGACAACTGCGATATATAGCACACAACATGAAGGTTGTTTATATCGAGGGCCTGATTTTTTGTGTGCAGAATCTTCAAAGTGGTCATCTATCTGTGACTCATATTGGAGATTATGGACCCTTATTTAGGCCGCCATGCTTTAACAGAGACGAGGATGTCCCGTCGAAGTTCACCTGGTCAATACTGGATGTCGAGGCTTGCAGGAGGAGCATGCATGCTGACTAAAAAAAAACACATTATTCTTCCATCTTGATGGTAGAAGTGATGAATTATTCCACAATAAGAGAAGGATGGGAGGCGATCACAGAGAAAAAAGGGTGCTTGTTTTCCAGGTTAATGCATGGCCCAGATACACATTAAATATCTGTAATGCATCACTTCATATACACACATATATATAGTTGGTGTGCATGCATCTACAGCCCACAGTCAAGTATGTCATGTCGACACACAACTTCCATATAGGCGACATGTGATCCTACATAACGACATCACTGTGTGGCTCCATGCAAGACACCCACAACTAGAAAATACACATATCCAGGTCAAAGTTTGTGCAGAGTTTTGCTCGCCCTCAGTCTGGTTGTGCAATGCCCCCTTTAATGCCCCCTGCTCGCCCGGAACGCCTTTGTTATTAGTAATCGCATGGTATTGCACCGTCTTACCTTGAAGCTCCGAGCCTGTCTGCAGTCACACAGCCCGCAACACAACACACACAGAGCAACAAGCTATTGTTGTCTGCACAGAGGCGTCCGTGTGGTGGATGTGGATGTGGGTTTTGTCCGGTAGGATGGAAACACTGGATGTAATTTTTTGGTTTGTCCTCGCGATCTTCCCTTATTGCCAGTTTTCGGTCTGCAGCAGCTGGAGATGAAAATCGCGCACCCTGGGTCCTAGCGCCGGGTAAAAGCCCTACAGGTGAATAACAAACACGCTGCTGCTGCTGCTGCTGCTGCTCGGTGGGTCTGAAAGCTTTAATTGCAAGGGGGACTTCACTGGAGTCTGATAATGAATAGTGCTTCTATAAAGGCAGAGTTTATATATACCCAAAGATTCAATAGATATTTAGATATTCTGCTTAAAGGACACTTTAAACAACTGAATAATGTCTTCAAGTCCAATTACACTGACCACAAATATATTGATGGTCTGCTGTCACTCTGAAAATGATCACACAATAGAACCATTTTTGTCTTTTTTAGGGGGGTACAGGGGGTCTTTAGGGGGAGATAGCAGGTCAACAATAGATGTCGCATAGAAGTGGTGTACATCATCTGAAAGCTGGGAACCTAAAGATTAATTTGAGATGCAGCTCAGCACTGTGTGTCAAGCTGTTCTAGTCATTAATAAGAAATAAACATGCATTTATTTATTAAAATGAATTGTAAAAGAGTATAAGGGCTTAGAACATTATGATGGAAGTATATGATGTCCATTCCCATGCTCTATTATGTCTCATTGGTGCTAAATTTAAAAATATTTTACCACTCGAGAATCAATAAAAAATGATCAATAATCAATACAATGAAATGGCTACTATGGGGGTTATACAATTGGGCTCATTGAATCCACAAGAGTCTCAGCTTTACAGTGATACGCTGCTTGCTTCTCGGTGGGTTTTCAAGCTTTAATTGCGGGGGGGGGGACTTCACTGGAGTCTGATAATGAATAGTCCTTCTATAAAGGCAGAGTTTATATATACCCAAAGATGCCACAGATATTTAGATATTCTGCTGGGAGGACACTTTAAACAACTGAATAATGTCTTCAAGTCCAATTACATTATACACTGACCACACTTAAAGGGACTGTTTAAGTGACTGTTTCTGGTCGACGAAAGTCAGCGTCGGGATCGCGCTTGCTCGCGCTACATAGACATGAACGAGCATCGCTCAAAACAGTGAGGCGACACACGTCAGCTAAAACCACAATATCACTCTATATTTCACCTGCTTGGCAGAAATGTTAGCTGCCCGGACGAAGGTCTCTCCATGAATCAATGCTGATCCTAGTATTGGCTTTTCCTGGAGGCTGAAGCAGTAAGAGAAACGTTATAGTCTCCGACTACGCCCGCAGGGAGACACCGGCACCCGGTCAGAGACGATAATGTTTCTCGCTGCGGAGCCCCGTCACTTCAGAAGACGCGGGAAACCTCTGTTGGTCTGGAGGAGCTGCAGCAGTTATTTCTGCACAAACGTCCACTTTAAGTGTACATTCACTAGATATTCTCAGAGATAAACTAACTCTTCTGCAGTGTGGAGTGAGCGCGCGTTCACGTCTAGAGGTGGTTCGAGTATGCGAGAACGCGCGCTGTGTGTGAGTGAAGGCAAGCAGGCAGAGGAGCAGAGGCTCCGGCCACACGCGAGCGCGCATATGCGAGCGCGCATGTGTCCCACCCCAGTACATTTATATGCTTAAAAAGTTACAAACCGTCCCTTTAATTAGTGAATTGTAAAGTTCATGTATGTAAAAGATCAGAAACAGCTATTGCTTCCTCAGTTTTCTTGTATTTCTTTGTTTAATTACACACAGACCTCTTACAGAGATACCTGGGCCGGACAATTGACGGCAGGGCATCCTGGCTACTTATAAGCGGCTTGTAAAAGTGGCTTAAGTCCTTGAACAAATCAGGGCTGCTGTTAGTGAGCGAAAGGCCCAGTTAAAAGGTCAAGAAAGAAGCAGGCAATGGTCTGAGCTCTGGTAGGCCGTGCCTTAGTGCAACAAGTTCACAGTGCTCATTCTCTCTCGAGCCTTTTATAAGCTCATCTGCACTGTTAAGGTTGAGTCATGCTCATTGTGCCTCAAGAGACAATACTGGAGAAGTACCTGAGATGTTCCCTCAAGGTTCTGACGAAGCAACAGTCACAGGCACCACGGCAAACTAAAGGTATCTGCAGACAACAGATACAGATACAGTCCGTTATTTAGTACACCTTCCTCTGCCACAAACGGACATTCCCTTCATTGAAGTGGTGTTGAAAGCCACCACCCACTGAGATGAGAGCCAGGCTGGATTCTGCAGGTTGACCTGGACAAGCTGGGTTATTTCCCGGACACCATCTTTAACCCAAAATACAAAAAAATACCAGCCCAGTCGCACAGCAGTTTGAAATAGTCCCGAAATTTAATGTATTGATTCATGTACATAGACACGAAATTCACATTTTTTGTTTGTGATGGTCAGCACAAAATCAGTTTGTACGTAAAAATCAAATAGATTCAATTTTGTGACTATTTCACAAACTGCCTTGAGACTGTATTGAAAATACATTTACCCCTAGTGGTATGTAGCCATGCAGAGAGTTTTGATTTGAGATATCTGCTTCTGCCATCCCAATACAAGGAGGTGCATTTGATTTATGGAAATGTATCATGAAAAACTCAAAAGCAACGTGTCTTTCCAGAATAAATACCCGTTACTCTGGATAATCTACCGACCTCACGGTGAGCACGTTTCATTGTACTTTCTACTGAAGAAACAGACCCTGTGGAAACTGTTGACAGTGAGGTCTGTGGATTATCCTGAGTAACTGGGACACTGCAGCTGAGTTTTCCAAACGTAATTTTCAAACTTTTTCAGCAGCACAAATAAAACTCTATTCAACCTCGTTCTATTGGGGGTGGGTATTTGAAAACACTGTCACATAAAACCGAAATTACCTGCATGGCAAGACATCACTAGGACTGATTCTAGTGAACTGACTCTTTATGCCAGATGTTGTAAAAGAGAAGAAGAAGACAGACAGGACCAGTCTCTTACTGGTCCCGTGAAAGTCTGCAGATATACAGAGATGGCCATTTAGCAGCCGCATACAGGGTACAGTGGTGAACCAGATTTCCACAGCAGTAATAAAACGTAAAGCACAATGGTATACAGTATCCAGAGAGTCTCTGCAGGCCAGCCTCTCTGCAGGGTCTACGGCGTTATTGGAATCACAAGTGTGTGCAAGAAAAAAGAAGGCCATCAAAATGGCAGGCGTGTTACAGCAAATGGTGTACCTTGTTAAACTGGGAACACACTGCACATTTGAATGTCCCACTTTAACACTAATTTCAGACCCAGTGACAGATTTTCAAGCGTCTGCACCGGTCTGCACCAAACAAGGCCGGCTACCACTCACGGTCCATCCCTGGTCAGAAGGAGGCGGACACGGGTTGACCCACAGATTGACCCCTCTTGCTGGTTTGAATCACGACACCCCATCAGTCTAACTGGGGTATTAAAGGTACCCTGTGGAGTTTTCTACCACTAGTAGCACTATGGAGCAATATTTTCACAAGTGGGTCATGTTCTGTTTGTTCTGTGCATGTGCATGAGGACCCACATGCATGAGTGCGAGCACCATGGCGCTACTAGAGGTCAAAAACTCCACATGGAACCTTTAAAATCTTGGTTGGTTTCCACTGATTGACAGCTGGGGAAGGTAACGGGCCAACAAACTTAGCAAGGAGCCGACAAAGCCAACAAGACTGCAAGCAAATATGCACTGTTTAAAATGCTTAAAACATAAATCAGCATTACAAATGTTTTATGAGGAAGGACATGTATTCAACATGTTTGTTAGACCTCAAGGATACACACAATGTGTTTTTGTTGTTTACTAGAAAACTGTAGGGCACCTTCAAGGCCATTCAATTGAGTTCTGATGGAGGACAGAGATTCACTATAATATATTCTATACTCAGTTTAATAACAACATTGTAAGAAATAACTAAGGATGTCCATACCAATGACAGGGTTTATTTGAAGCCTTGTATTTATCATATAGCATTATTTATATTTATTGAACTATTCTTAACATTGTATATTAAAACTAAGAGATGAGAAAGTATCATGTATTGATAACTGATTAATTATTGGCAGGCAACATGTGCAACATATTTCACTCTCTCTTAGAGACACAACTCCGGTGAAGCGGTTTCATGGAGAAATTGTCTTTTGAGTGTTTTGCTTCAACTAATCGTCCTCTTCTGATCAGCCTTTATAGAGACCACCGATAGAACTATTTAGAACGATATCGTCCGATAATGATCAGAGCACATTAGAAATAACTGAAACGGGACCTCAGCAACAGATTTGCAGACAAACATACGATATCGCTTCGCTATGTCACACCAAGCGGACACTGATTTCCTTCAAACACCCAAAATAAAATCATATAGAAACTGTTTCAACTGACGTATTGTTTCTTGAAACAAACCTGTCTGCAAGATTATGAATATGGATTTAGAGATTAAACAATTAGTCAATTAGTTAATTAGAAAATCAAACAGCAACTATTTTTATAATCCTTTAAGTCATTTATATATATATATATATAATGCCAAACATTCTCTGGTTGAAGCTTCTCAAATGCATGCTCTATGTTTTATATTGTTGTTTTATAATGTCACATTGGGCTTCAGGATATTGGGATGGGCATATTTCACTATTTTCTAACATTTTATCGACCAGATGAGAACTTGATCAAGTGAGGAACTATCGTCAGATTAATCGCTGATGTAAACTAGAAGTGCACTCGGAGAGCGCAGACCTCCACCAAGGCAGGTTTCATGTACGTCGCTGCCCCGAAAACAATTCCCGAAGCCGAATCATGATCCGAATCGCCACCAAAATCGAATGGATTGTTCATTGTGCCACACCCCACCGCTCCATAAAATTTCATTCAAATCCATTGCGAACTTTTGGAGTTATCCTCCAAACCAACAAACCAACAAACCAACAAACCAACAAACCAACGCCAGTGAAAACATAACCTCCTTCCTATGCCTTCGGCCTTGGCGGAGGTAATAACAGTTAAATGCAGCCCTGTTTGCTTCGATATTCCTCTTTAATTTGAAATTAGAGCTGCAACGATGAATCGATTAGTTGTCAACTATTAAATGAATTGCCAACTCTTTTGATAATCGATTAATCAGTTGGTGTAATTTTCTAAGAAAAAAAAAAAGTCAAAATATTTTCTGGTTTCTTTCCTCCTCTATGACAGTAAACTCAATATCTTTGAGTTGTGGACAAAACGAGACATTTGGAGACGTCATCTTGGGGTTTGGGAAACACTGATTAACATTTTTCAACATTTTCTGACATTTTATAGACCAAACACTAATCGATTTATCAAGAAAATTAGATTAATCGACAATGAAAATAATCATTAGCTGCAGCCCTATTTGAAATGTTTATTTTGAATCCAAATACAATATTGGAAACCAGTAAAATAATCATTATTGCTTTCTAGTATCACGTGCACATATTATATGTCAGTCAGATTCAGAGTTTGTGGATTAGATCTAGCATGTCACTGATTTTCGATCCTCCCCACAGCTGAATCTGCCTTGTCTATTAATTCTGGCCCGCTGTGTTGGAGCCAGTATTGGTGAGAATACAAGCTCTGGCTGCCTCTCAAGGTGTGCTATTGTACCCCACATGATAAACAGATGCAGCTGTCATCCCCACATTTTACCAACGCAGCCTTACTGCCCTTCCCTCACTGGCACCTACAAGGAAGCTGGAGTGGCTAAAAATGGAAGGACGATGCTGCTGAAGGAAGACAATTCCTCTCAAACAAGAGAGGAAGGAGGAGAAACTCGGCCATCACTGGTTTCAGAACCCACACCAGTAAAGAAGAGAGAGATGGACATTTGACACATCCGAGCAGGAGTTTGCAGGAGAATTGTGACTGTGTGGCTCAGAAACTCACTCTTAACAGATCCATTTGATGCAGAGACCACAGCAGAGACACTTGCAGATATCACTGATAGAATCACACGGTGCAGGAGCGCTCTGAGAAATGAGCTCCGTTTCATGCATAGCAGTTTGAAAACTAAAAATCTCTACAAGGAGAAGGTGTTTAGGATGCACATCTATAAATACATCCACTACATTGATTTTTCCAGTGTATAGCCTTTGTTCTGAGCTGGACTAATGACCTTGCATTTAAAAAAAAAAAAAGATGAGAAGTGTCTGGTGCACTTAATGTAGGTCAGAAAACATTTTTAACTGGGCTGTAGCGAAGGAGCTTGACTGTTGATCAACTTTAGAAACGTGTTTTCTACTCCTGTCATGTTGTTACTCTCTACGGTGTTATTTTGTTTGACTAAATGCCACACACAACCAGTGTAATGTTTAAACCTTTGAGGTGGGCTATGCATGTTGTAAAATATTAAGTATGAACAAAATACTCAAACTATTTTGCAGGGCAGTTAGTGTATATGTGATTTCTTTTAAAATACTAATGGTAAAGGGTCATGTAGCCTACATTAACGCCTTATACCTTATTCTACTGGGTCTCACTGTCAGACAGCCTCATGACAGCTCTGTCTTTTTGATAAAACATATTTGGGTGTTTCTGGAACTGCGGCCACTTTTGACTCAAATAATTAAAAAAAAAAATTAAAGGGACTATTTGTAACTTTCAGAAATGCTTGTTAACAGCGACACCTGTGGCTGTTAACTCAACGGAAGTCAGCGTTTAGCACTTGCAGGCTCTAAACAGACATGAACGAGCATCGCTCAAAACAGTGAGGCGACACACGTCAGCTAAAAGCACAATATCACTCTATATTTCAGCTGCTTGGCAGTAATGTTAGCTGACCAGACGAAGGTCTCTCCATGAATCAATGCTGATATTAGTGTTGGCGCAGCAAAAGCGGGTCGGTGCCGGGGGAAGAGAAACGTTATCAGGGACACACCGGCTCCCGGTTGAGACGATAACGCTTCTCGCTGCGGAGCCCCGTCACTTCACAAGACACGGAAAACCTCTGTTGGTCTGGAGGAGCTGCAGCAGTTATTTCTGCACAAATGTCCAGTGTACATTCACTATATATTCTCAGAGCTAAACTAACTCTTCTGCAGTGTGTAGTGAGCGGGCGTTCACGTCTAGAGGTGGAGCGAGACAGCGAGAACGCGCGCTGTGTAAGTGAAGGCAAGCAGGCAGCGGAGCAGTGACTCCGGCCACACGCGAGCGCGCATATGCGAGCGTGCATATGCGAGCGAGCACGCATGGGATCCCGACCCGGTAGATTTATACCGTTAAAAAGTTACAAACAGTCCCTTTAATAAATCTCTATGAATTTTTATTTTTGGCATCAGAGTATGTCATACATATAAATATAAATTACTTATAGCGGTTAAGATTTTAATCCATAACATGTTTATTATACAATAATTTTATGCATTTTGCTTTTTAAATTTCTATTACATTTTTAAGACATTTAAATTCATTTTGCACTGCAAATTTAAACATAAATCCAAAGTTGTCATTGCTGGGACTTAAAAATGCCCTTAGTTGCAGAAACACCCATTTGCAGAAGGTAACCACAGCTGTTATAAGATGCATCACACAATGCACTGCTTCATGAGAAACGACATGTTTTTTGTTAAAAATAAACAAGTTTGATAAAATGCACACAGTCCGGGTCTGTTGCTGGATGGATAAGCCAGGTCAGCTTCTTTAAACTACAAATCCTCACTCCTCTAAAGCCTGTCAGGGCATGCAGGCTGCAGGCTGGAGGAGACACGGACACATGTAGGCGACTTCATGGCTGCTGGATGTTAGCTACCGAGCAGAGTGATCGGCCACAAAATGTCCCAAGAGGCTCCACTGAACCAAAACACCAGCAGCTAAAACAACACAATGGGACGTAACGATAGGCTGGGATACAAGCGAGGTGACTTCTACTGAGGAGACCTCAGCTGACTCCTCATATCGTTCCGTTAAACCGAAGCTACGAAGCACAGAGAGCTAAATAAAGCTCAACGTTACACGAAGGTGCGGTAAGGAAAACAATAGTGGCTCTGCTGGCCTGCAGGATCAGCTGGTTCCATAGTGTAGCGGTTATCACGTCTGCTTTACACGCAGAAGGTCCTGGGTTCGAGCCCCAGTGGAACCAGAACTCCTTTTCGGTCCTGACACCACTTCATGCTACTTAATGTTCATCTGCTGATCATCAATAGAAAAGGATTTAAATGACGATACAAAATAATCTCTAGCAGGATTTATTATTCAGTTTGTCAGTTACAATGAACATAAATTAATAATATAATATTAATAATTATAATATATATAAAATAATCGGTGAGTAATCGGTGCGTAGACTGGCATACTCGCCGATACCGAATTTTGGGCAGCATTGGACGCATTTCTGATATCAGTATCAGTGTCGGAACAACTTTGAGTTGTGGACAAAACAAGACATTAAAGGACATAATCTTGGCCTTTGGGAAACACTGATCAACATTTTTCAGCATAACTAATCAATTAATCAAGAAAATAATCAACAGATTAATAGACAATGAAAATAATTGTGAGGTGCATCCCTATAGTTAGATTTAGGGATGCACCGATACAGGATCGGATATCGGGGTGATACTGATTCAAATAGCTGCATCTGGTATCGGTGACAGTGGAGCCGATCTATTCAATTCAGTTCTATGTTTTTATACTATTTACATTATATACTGGAATTTTAATTCCTGTTTAAGTTTTGGCCAATTTGTTGCCTCATTAAAACAATTTACACTTGAATTGTAATTCCTGCAAATTTTGAAATTTTTTTACCAAGTTGCTGGTGCACGATTTATTATTTTAATAATAAATAACAATTCAGTAAATCTACATCTATATATTTATTTGTTTTACAAAGTTAGGAAAGCAATATTTAAGTCAAACCTGATGTTGCCTTACACATAAAAGAATGATCCCAGTCACTTCCATACAGTGACGCATACAGCTTATTAATTAAACACTGGTATCGGATCAGTACTCAGTATTGGCCGATACCCAAAAGCCCAGGTATCGCTATCAGTATCGGGAACAAGTCGGATCTGTGCATCACTAATGTTAGAATCACATTTGAATATAATGCAGTCCAGTTCAACACCACCACTAACTACAACCTCAATAATAAACATTTAGTATACATAGTAGTTGGAACAAAAACATTATAATCTTCCTAATTGCTGAATTTGTAACCGATCTGTTATATTGAATTGTATATCAAATTGTACACAAGCAAGACTTAAAATGCCTTTTTTGAATAATTAAGTTTTTAGATTTAAAACACTCAATGGAGGAATCTTTCAAGCAAAAATGCCAAACATTCGCTGGAGGTTATTGTATACATCACGATTGCACGATAAAGGGGAAATCTGCCTACTTTTGCTGCTGTTTGCTCTCTCCGTGTTACTGGTGTTTCTACAGTTTCCATTAACAATGAATGGGATCCATACAATATGAAGTATCTTTGATATTGTTTGTAAAAGATCAATCTATACAGTATCTATACTAGTTAAGTTAAAGACAGGTATGTGGCATGGTGCAAAACCTCACACTTCTCCAACTTGCTGGTACGCCCAAATCCATCATTTATTACGCTTTATCAAATATTAAGGTATATTGACTTTAGGATTCTGCAATCATGCTCCTAGCATTCAAACTCTGTTATGTTGACATCTCTCTTATGTTCATACCACCAAAGTCTGATCAATTGTTTCATGGCCCAAGGCCTACAGTGCCCACCAGCTTTCATTAAAAAAAAAAACTGTTTTCAGACAGACAAATAACTAACTAACCAAAGACCTCGGCAGAAAAGACAACTAATGACATTCAAGATCAGAGATGCTGCCCAGGGCATAACATCACAGCAAATCCATACTGATGTCTGTTGTTTATATGTGGCAATAAAAATAAAATGCCATTTGTAATTTGTCAACATGAAATGAAGCAAAACCATGTCCAAAATAATTTGAAAAAACTCTGATACAAAGCAGGAAAAGATGACGATAATACCAAATCAGCTATTGGCAAATACTGATATTATACCATTTGCTGATATACTGGCACATCTCTACAAATTAGTTTAGGAGATTTTGGATATAAAACAGCAATTACAACACTGAAAACATAACTCAATGTCCAGAGTGCTATGCAGCAGCTACGTATATATACTGTATATTAGACTGAGATGATGATACAATATTCCTGAAACTATTGTTAAAAATATTAATAAATTATAATCAAAATGTCAAATTAATATATAAATCTCACAATTGATTTGTCTCCTGCTTTAATTATCACATTTTCTGTCACATTAGTCACCTTTAAGGTATGCAGCCAAAGTAGCACACTACAAATGAATCTGGGTGATGCAGCTTAATTATTTTTATAGTGCCAAATATTGACCAGATTACATTAAATTAGGGAGATGTGTCTTTATATTAACCCTCTGAGACCCGTGGGATTTTCAGGATTTTTCTATCGTTTTTCTGTTTTTTATTTGACCTCACTGTATAAAATGACCTGTTGTGACCTCTAGGATAATCACAGCTTCATGAAACTTTACAACCACAAACTAGAGACCTAGAGTATTCAGAGGACGGATGACAATAAGGGGGTTTCTGAGCAGTTTCCACAACAGAAGTGCTCGCCATCTAATCGCCAAAAAATGCAATTCTTGCAGAAATCTCCAAATTTTTTATTTTTTTTAATTAGAAGAACATTGCAAAGCATAAAGATTACAGAGCAAATAAATAGTCCT
The DNA here is from genome assembly GCF_043250625.1 of Sebastes fasciatus. NCBI lineage: Eukaryota > Metazoa > Chordata > Actinopteri > Perciformes > Sebastidae > Sebastes > Sebastes fasciatus. The sequence continues at coordinate 31,757,769 of NC_133804.1, forward strand.
CTATTTTTCATCCATTTTTCCCTCTCTTCACAGGAAGAGAAACGTTACCGTCTCCGACCGGGTGCCGGTGTCTCCCTGCGGCTGCGATCGGGGGCGATAACGTTTCTCTTCCTGCTTCAGCCTCAAAGCCAACACTAGGATCAGCAGTGATTCATGGACAGACCTTCGTCTGGTCAGATAACATTACTGCCAAGCAGCTGAAATATAGAGTGATATTGTGCTTTTAGCTGACGTGTGTCTCCTCACTGTTTTGAGCGATGCTCGTTCATGGCTATGTAGAGCGAGCACAAGCGCCAGCAACAGGACGCTGACTTTGGTTGACTTAACGACCACAGGTGTCGCTGTTAACAAGCTGATTCTGATTCTTACAAACAGTCCCTTTAAGTAGTTCATTATATGCTAATTAACCATGGGAACAGGTGTGGAATTCACCAGCCACCGCACCTTATATTTTATAAGGTTCACTAAATACAAGCACAACATCAATTTCCTGACAATATGTGTATAACCAGTTAATAATTAAATACTTTAGGTTCATATTAAAGACCTCTTTTACCTCACCTGTCTGGTGTCACAGCCTCGCCTGTCCGGTGTCACAGCCTCGCCTGTCCGGTGTCACAGCCTCGCCTGTCCGGTGTCACAGCCTCACAGGTGGTATATAACTGCTAACTGACATTCCCAACGGCTACATTTTAGCTCCTAAACCGATTAAAGATGAGTTATCTTGTTAATTCTCCAAAATAATCAACATTAACATGAGAAGTACTCACCAAATCTTCTATTGTCGAAAAACTGGATCTTCTGGAGCATTTTAGAGCAACTTATTCCACTTTATACTGAAGAATTATCAGTTTATAACGTTAATATATGTGTCACAGTGTTTGAAGTCCGTCCGGACCAGGAGTTAACTGAACCTGCAGACAACAGCGCCCTCTATTAATCCTACCAGTATGACTACTGTGACCTCGTCTGCTCTCCGGTGAATCCCGCTTTCAAATAATTATCATATATTTCTACTTAATTAATAAAAAGAAGAAAATAAACGTAGCTAGTGTCGACTGAGAAGAGGTTATAAAAGGTGGAACTGTTGAACCGTTGGTTTGAATTTACCCTTTTTCCTCTAGTGATGGGAATTCCGGCTCTTTTTAGTGAGCCAGATCATTTGGCTCAACTCACAAAGAAGATCCGGCTCTTTCGGCTCCCAAACGGCTCTTCATTTTATCACTTCTGCCTTTTTATAATTCAGCCAAATTTAGCTTTAGCTGTTTTGACCTATGATTAGTATGTGTGCACATATATCACTTAAATTATTCAATAAAAAATATACTACACCTTATAATTTCCAGAATACCATAATTTTACATGCTGCTTTGTTTCTGACTGCCACTCATCTTGTCTGCTATTCGCGCACATTACTCCTCTCTCTCTTTCTTTCCTCCTCTTCCTCCTGCTCTGGACCTGTAGACCGCCATGATCCTTGTCTGTCATCACCTGATTTGTCTCACGGACGTCAATAACACAACATTCAGTCACAGTCAGTGCATGGAGTGTAGTGATGGCGAGATGAAGCTTCATGAAGCATTGAAGCTTTCCAGCAAATTGGTTCGTTAAATGGTTAATTTCTCGAGGCTTCATGTGCACGAAACCACCTGGTGGTCAAAGAGTGTAAAACAGGCAGATATGATCTTAACCATGTGATCTGTGATATACTGTATTTTGCGCCAGTAAAGGCTGTTGGGAATGACTGTAAACAATGAAAAAAAATATATTACCATGTAATCCATTTATATCTATATAATATATAATATAATGTCTATTTTCTAGTAAGTATATTATGAGTATATAACATACATGTATAATAAACTGTAATTGTTTTGTGAGTAATGCTACTTATGTGTGTAAACCAATCCTTTGGTCAATAATTGTATTGTAGTGTTATATAATATAATAATGGCAGCGAGGCTTCGGATGTCATCGATGACGTCATTGGTCTAAAACGATACAAGCCTCGATACGCGCATCGCTGAAAACTTCCTGGATTACTCGACACACGCTCCGAAGCCTCGGCACAGCACGTAACATCACTACCCGTGGCAAGGAGAAGATCTTACTATCTTTCTGCCTTGAATTAAGTAAAGAAAAAAGAAAGAGAAAAAAAAAAGGCTCTCGGACGGGAGCCGGCTCTTATCGTTCAGTTAAAAGAGCCAGCTCTTTGAACCGGCTCTTTGAACCGGCTCTTTTAGCCGGTTCGTTCGCAACCGACACATCACTACTATTTCCCCAACGGATATTGTCTCAATCCAACTTCCTGGTGTCACATTCGTTCGTATCCCCAAACAGAAATGGCTAACCTAGCTGCTGCTGCTGCTGCAGCCGCTGCAGCCGTCGCTGCGAACAGAGACCCAGCTGTTGATCGATCACTACGATCAGTGTTCGGTAAGTTTGTTGCCGTTACCTGCTC